>NW_004524803.1:3364595-3390457 GCF_000260255.1 Octodon degus | reverse complement strand
AAGAAAGAAAGAAAGAAAGAAAGAAAGAAAGAAAGAAAGAAAGAAAGAAAGAAAGGGCTGAAATGATAAAATATAATGTAATATACTAAAATCTACTAATTGTCCACTCTACTTTTTATTATTTTATTTAGTTATTTTTTGGTAATACTAGGGATTGAACCCCAGGACTTTTGTACTGAGCTACATGCTCAGCTGGTTGGCAAGCTGCTCTGACTGGGCTTAAACTTGTGGTCTGCTGCCTTGGCCTCCTAGTGTCCTGGAATTAGCGGCGTGTGCCACAATGCTGACTTAAGTTGTGTACTTTAAGTGGGTGCATTCTATGCTATGTGAATTGTCTCAGTAAAGCTGCTAAATGGAAATTTATGATAAAATCCCTACCAAAATATAAATGATAATAGAATGGATATTTTGGTTTATCTACAATGCTTGTAAGTTAACATTTCTACTAGTTATAAGTATACAGCTAGTAAATTGTGCTAGTAAATTGTATTGTCATTTGTTACCTACATTTATCTATAAGTATTGGAAATGCTACATGTTAGTTACAAATTAATAAAAACAGCAGCTTGTTGAACTTTGTTTGCATATCTCTTTGATTAATATCTATAGATCCATTGTACTGAAAATAAACTACTTAGCAAGAAAATTGTTTTGCATTTGGTCTCTTTGATTCATCTGCATAAACAATTTTGGCAACTGAGACTAAATATTGGGCAATACTTAAATAGTTCAGGATTGTACCCTAAATCAGACTCATTAAAAAAGGAAATAGGTTCAATCATTTCTATACTCTTTAAAGTAAATGTTTGCCTCCCAAAAAAGAGATAATAAAAGAAAACAAGAGACTAGGGGAAAAAAAGGACATAAGAAATCTATTGTGCATCATGCTTCAAATAATCATTTGTTTTAACTTTAACCCTTACATTCAGTCACTTAGAAAGTCATTATCTTGAAAAGCTCATCTTTGATCAGTTTCATACTAATTCACACACATTCTGCTTTTATCAGAAGAATTGGAGACCACAAGGCATTTGTTTTTGCTTTTACTTTTTAATGTATTTAGTGCAGGGTCTACAGGGTCTCACTACACAGATTGGACGAGTAGTGATCCTCCTGTTTCCAGCCTCCCAAGTGCTGGGACTACAGGTGCACTCCACCACATCCAGTCTCAGTCCTAGTCAGTCTCAGCATGACCCGGGGGCAAGTCCAACACAGCACGTGGGATCAAACCCTGGTCCCTGAGCCTGCCTAAGCAGGCACTTTAGTCTGCTGAGCTCTCTGGCTGGCCCAAGCATTTGAAATAGATGATAACTTTTTTGGTTGAGTAACTCAGCTGGCTCTCCCAAGCCTGGCTCCTTCCAGCTGCAGTACAGCCATGCTGACAAATGGCTACTCCAGTATGATTCAGCATCTACCCTCAACCTCAGCCAACGGATTTCTAGCTCCTTGCAATTCCTGTGTCAATGAAACATTTTACATAGCCAATTTCAGAGAGAATTTCACTTACCTCTCTTTTGCAGATTCTTTTTTAGCAGAGTTTTCTAATATTCTTAGGTATGAAAAAGTAGGCATCATAACAAAGCATTCTGCTTCAGGGAATTTCTACTTCTAAACATAACAATCTGCTCATGTTTCTCAGCACATTTATTAGATCTTTCTGTCCAGATAGGAGTAAAGTGCTTTAGTATATGATGTAGAGACTATTTCACAATAAAAGAGTTTGGCAGTTGTTCAAGAAACTAAATGTAGAGTTACCAAATGTAATACAATTCCATTGTTAGGTAAATAACTAAAGTTGGGGAAAGGGAGTTGAAGATACTTACGCACCAGTGCTCACTTCAAACTTTTGACTGTGGTGCAGAAGGTTGAAACAATCCAAGTGTCATCAGCAGGTGAGTGGGCACACAGAATGCGCTGTATACATATGACAGGATTCTAAAAATGATGTTCTGGTACATCTAACAAAAAGGAGAACCTTGACAACATTGTGCTGGATGAAATGTCAGCACAAAAGGACAGATATGGTTATGAGTTTATTTACATGAAATATCTAGAAAGGAAATTTTATGGAGATAAAGCAGAAATTCTACTTCTAAGCATAACAAACTGCTCATTTTCTTCAGCACATTTAGTAGATCTTCTTGTCCAGATACGAGAAAATTGCTTTACTATATGATGTAGAGACTATTTAGTAATAAAACTGCTATGTTTATATATGTATTTAAAATAAATACATCAAAGGATTTTATATTTTCTAAAAACTAGTTTCCACAATGGAAAATAAACTTTTAGTAGGAGTAAATAGGGTTAACTAGGGGGAGTGTATTTCAGGCTAAGAAAGAGAAAGAAGAAACAAGGTATAAAATGAGCATGGTGATCATCTCAAGTGAATTCTACAAGGCAGGCCCAAGATACAGAGTGAATGAAGAAGAAAATGAGAATAGAAGGTGGGAAGAAAATGTAAATATAAATACCTTGACTCACGCGCATCACGAGCACCCGAGGTGGCCTCTGGAGTCCAGAGGCCATGAGCCTTTCCCCATTAGACCACAGGGCATAACAGTACATTCTAGTCTTCATTTTCTCACAAAGAAAACCAAAGGCAAGGCATTCCATTTGCATGCTCTCTTTTCTAATAAACCTTACTTAGCAAAGCTCTCGATTCTTGATTGTTTCATCAGACAGTCTCTTACCTTCACACTGTCTGGAGAGGCCCCCAGGAAATCACCAGCATGCTGTTCTGGGCACTCCGGTTTTGTACTGTTGCTGAGGCACAGGCCCCAGTGGCCCGACCAGGGCAAGCACAGGCGTACACACTGCACTATAGACTCCTTTCTAGTGAGGCAGGGCTTGACCATGCCACTTCGATGCATCTAACATGTATTGCATTTCTTTCCCAGTTTCCCATAAATATAGGCTGAGAGAAAGTGTGTAGATGAATGTATGCATATTTATTCTTACTCTTTCTAAATTGATTTAAGAAGTGGGAGTCATTACATCCCATGAAGACAGCCTGCTGCCTTGATGGAGAGTGATTAGTAAACTATCCAGCAGCCTGGTTTATTGGAAGAAGCTTAGTTAGAATGCAATGGGTAATTTTCCTATTGAAAACACTGTCTTCAGTGATTCCAGACAATACAGGCTGTATACGAGTCATTCTCCCCTACTGGAAACAGGAAAGCAGTGGTTTTTGGTTTCTAAAAGTGACAAAAACATTGTTCAGTTATTTGTGCTATTGTCTGTTCACCAGCAAGAACTCAGAGGAACAGTTTTATTTTCTCTAAAATAAACCTAAGGTTTATAAAAAATGAAACAAGAAAAATAATCATGTTTGGGGCTAGGTACACTCTCTACACAGATTATGAGTCCACACTTCTACTGCTTATGTAATTTTATATGATATTTTAAGATACATCATGGACACACACTGTCTTCCTAGTCAACTATTCTTCTAGTCACTTATGGGCTTGACTTTGCGTGTATTATATTTATACATAAATACCCGCTTCTAAGTTTGCATATACATATATATGTATATAAATTTGTTACAGGGTCTTATTATGCCTTATTCAGACCCATAGTGATCCTACTGTCTCGGCCTCCCCAGCACAGGGATTACAGGTGTGCCCTACCACACCCGGTTTCAGGGCTAGCATGGTGTGTCTGGGGTTCCAGGGTCAGAATGGCATGTAACACGGGGATCAAATGGGTACTTGTGCTTGCTAGGTGGGTGTTCAGACTACCAAGCTATCTCCCCAGTCTTTGCCTATAATTTTTGCTTTAAATTAAACATATTTGATTTATGACAAAGCATATAGCTTTTGAATTAAGAGAAGATGGATGAATTTCAGAATATTTTAAATATTAACCTTAGTTTAGAAGGATTAGGGATTTGTGATTTTCTTATTCTTCTATGTTCTTTCCTGGAATGTTTAAGTGTATATGACCTTCTAGTAATAATAAATATTTACTGAACTACATCATGATTTAGTTGCTTTAGCTAAAGGTAGGGGATAAAATCTTTCTTGTGATCTATGATATTTCAGATAAATTTAATGTTTTCCTCCTTTTAGAGAACTACATGAGTGTATATACATATATATACTCATATGCATTTGTTTATAGTTATCTACTTACATGGTACATGTGTAGTATAAAATTTAGGACTTAATTATGAAACTGCAAAGTTATATTTTACATTTATGTCTGGAGTGATCTTTTAAGAGCCTGATCATATAATGCAAAACAAGAATGAGCATAAACTTTTCAATAAACACTTTCCAAGCAATAGCATGTTTCCTAAATTGAAGTGTATGGTAATAAGGATATTTATGAGCTGGAAAATGAAAGTCAGGACCTTCATAATAAAGCAATCTAACTACTATATCCCCTGAGAATAGTAGGTATTGCCTAACTAATAAAGAACATTAAAAGAACATCATAATATTTCTTTTTCTTTCAAAAGTGTTTTCTCCCCCTATTAATTATTTTTGAAGTGTAATTGCTTTCTCGTGTGAGATTTGTTGCTTTACTGCATATTCAAACTGACTTTCAATTTCCATTTTAAGGAGTGAGTCAGAAACCAGTATAATTGTCGAATCCTGCCTACCTGAGAAGAATCCACCCTGATACTACTTTGTTTAGGTTTATAAAATGTTTTCATTGATGAATGTTTGCAGTACTTAATGATTACACTCACTGTGGTGAGTTGGCACAAGGAAATATCACCAGTGGACAGGAGCAGCGGACACAGTGCACTGCATGAGCTGTTGGGTTACTCAGGCTCAGATGTTCCCCAGGAGAGGGGATAGGCCAGTAGCCTTCTTGGAGAGGGCCAGCTGACCTCAGAACTCAGAGAGGGCCCGGTTCATCTAGTGGCTCCCAATGACAAGGTCAGGAAGCTGAGTTCAAACTGGCAGGGAACCAAATTCAAGATTGAAGGAGGCACCCAGACTGCTGAGAAAATCTGGTTCTAGCCTCATGGCCAGAAACCAACATGAACTTGAGCGAAACTAAAGGTGTAGGCTTTCTAGGATTATGCAATACCTGCCATAAAGGTATGGCTGGATTTCTGAGATTAGTCAGCTCGGGTCTAGACTTTGCCCGCGTTGCGTACCACTGACAGCAGAAACACACCTTGACATGTACAGTTTTTCTTTTCTTTCTTTTTTTAGTTTTCCTTATTTAAATTTTTTTCCTCTTTTATTTTGCCTTTCCTTGATTGTTATTGTTTTTAAATGAGTGTGAACACAGTTTCTAGTTTTATGTTGTTGTTGTTGCTGGTCTATGCTGTTCTTGTTTTTATTCTCTCCTTCCTGTCTTCATCAGATTTTCAAAGTCCATGTCTTCTTCCTTTTTCCTCCAGACTTGATTCTAACCTCTTCCTCTTCTTCTATTTTCCCCCCTTAGCTCTTTTCAAGTTTTCTTCCCTGAGAGTAAAATTGCCATATTGAGAGCTGATTTATTCTACACAATTTTCCAGTCTATTTTACATTTTGTTATAAAACCACAAATCTAGTTCGCATGGTTAAAGGTGGTAAATTAATAGTTACCTCAATATGGCATTTTCTGGGCTGTTTGAAGTTGTTGTTATTGCTGATTGCACCACTTTGTCCAAGGTGACATAATCGCTATAATCAGTTATTCTTCCTGATATACCAAGACTGAGATTACCTAAAGGTCATTAAAAATACGATAGGCTGGTGCCAAAGAACCAAGAGCTGGCTAAACAGGGAGCAACTTCTCATAGTCAGTACATGCAGAGGTAGGATCTTGCAACGGAATCAGCTACACCTGGGAGACAGCTCTGAGAAGTAGTCATTTCCTAAGTGTTCTAAATACTAGCAGTAAAGCTACTCATCATAGACAATTTACACACATCAATTTGGAAATTAACCCCCCCAAAATAGAAAATATGAAGACACTTAAACAAGATATGAACTCAGACTTCCAGCTCACCAAGAGAAATTCAGGGGGTAATGAGGTAGAACAACTTGAAGACCTCCAACCTGGATTCTCTGAAGTGGTAACAAAGCAGATGAATAAGGCTCTAGGAAAAATCAAATCAGAACTAATTTCTCAGATGAATACAGAGAAAGAAGGTGTTCATTGTGAAAAATACACTTAATAATTCTAGAGCAGGTACAGATAAAATATAGTGGTGCTTGGCAAAATTATGGAAACCATGAATGTCCAACATAGAAAAGAAATGTAATATATGAAACAAATTCAGACAGACATTCAAGAGATTAAAATTTGCATTGAAAGCAAATGCAGCAGAATGAGTCATTGTGAAGACAGAATTTCAAAGATAGAAGACAGGACTGTAGTTAGTGATCATTAAATAAATTATTTCTAAAAATAGTAAGTAGCCAAGAGAAATCAATCCAGCAGCTACTAGGTGATGTAAGGAAGAATAACAAGTGTAATTAGAGTCAATGATAAAGCAAGAGGAACAGTGAATGACATGAAAAAATTTGTTCACAGAAATTTACCAAGCAGAGAAAAAGAATTTGACATACAGATAAATGAGTCATATGGAACTCAAATTAACTGTGATGAAAGTAATCTACAATATGGCATATGATAGTCAAGATTCCAGAAATTGAACACAAGAACAGAATACTAAAAGCTGTTAGGGAAAAGAAACAAATAGCTGTATAAGAAAGCCTATCAGAAGCAAAGGAGCAGAGTCCAAGGCCAATCAGGTTGAAAGTCCATTCAAACGGCTATAGTTCCCTTAGATAGATTCTTTACATGGGGTATTTTATTTATTTATTTACTTATTTATTATTATTATTATTATTATTATTATTATTATTATTTTTTTTTTATATTTTAGGGAAGAGTCTACAGGGTGTTCAGGGTCTCACTACTAGATCAGATTTGTAGTGACCCGCCTGTTTACAGCCTCCCAAGAGCTGGGATTATAGGCGCACCCCACCACACCCAGTCTCTGTTGCTATCTCAGCATGCCCCAGGGGCAGGGCCGGCACAGCAGACCCAAGGATTGAGCCCCTGGCCCCTGCACCTGCTTGCAGGTGCTTTAATCTGCTGAGCTATTTGGCTGGCCCCTGTATGAGCCATTTTAATTCTTAAATCCTTTTCCTTTTCTTAAAACTTTGGATAATACCTATCTCACAGATTGTGGTAAGGATCAAATGGGATAAAACTAATGGAATAACAGAAAAGACCTATTAGGATATATATATATATATATATATATATATATATATATATATATATGTGTGTGTGTGTAATATAATATATATATTATATTTCAAAATTTCAGTATATATTTATGAATCTTAGAATATAATGACATATAAAGAGGAAGATAAATGAACCTGGAATATGTTTAATTGACGCAGTTCAGAGTCTCAGAATCTAAAATGTTCTACCGGTGACATTCATGGATATTTATAGAGTGCTTGCTATGCTCCAGGAACTCTTCTACAGGCTTTACGTGTATTGATTCCTTTCCTCCTTGTGGTAAGGAGAATAATTGGTCACTAAACACCACTCCTAGTACCAAATTCTGTCTCAGTTATTTTTTCTCATTGTTGGGATGAAATACCTGACATCCAGAATTAAGGAAAAAAGGTTTATTTAGCTCACAGTTTGTAGCACTCACACCCATAATTCCAGATGTGATCATGAATTAATTACAAACTTTAGAAGCCCACCACCCCATGACTGTATAAGGCTTTGAGGGGACAACTAGATACAAACTGTAACATTCCATCATATATTAGTTCCTGGAATCGGAAAGTATGTCACATTACTTGGCAAAAGGAATGTTTGCAGAAGTGATTAAATAATACATCTTGAGATAGATGAATTATTCTAGAATCACAAAAGTTCACAGAAGTGAAAGAGGGAAGCCGGTGCCAGGGTTAGGAGGCATGAGAAAGACGAGGCTACCTCTTGTGCTGCAAGTGGAGAAATTGGCACCTTCTAAAAGTTACTGGGAAGAGCAAGGAAATGGACCTAGAATAGCTACAAAGCCATGCAACCTTGACAAAACTTTGACTTTAGTAGAGTAGGTGTCTTAATTACTCTTTTCTCGTTGCTGGGACAAATACCTGACACCCGAAGGAAGGAAAGGTTTATTTAGCTCACAGTTACTGGAGGTTTCAATTCATATTCAGCTGACTCCAAGGCAGCACGGCACATAGCAGAAAACACGTTTTCATGGTAGGGGGCAAAGAGCAAGAGTGAAAAGGGAGGAGTAGCAGCAGCTCAAGCAGCTAGCTTCTCTTCCCTCCTTACATTGAAATGCGAATTACCCACCCCAGGGCAGGGGCAGCATCCACACCCACAATAATCAATCTCAAACTCCAGAAGCTGCCCCAGGACTGCATGAGGCTTTGGGGGGACACCTAGACACAAACCACAACAGTAGGAAAAGCCATTTTGTATTTCTGATCTCTAGAACTGTAAGGTGGCAGATTGTGTTGCTTTAAGCCACTACATTTGTGGTTGTTACAGTGCCAAAGAGAAATTAATAAAATAACAGTCCTTATAATAATCATATGAGCTACATTGTACAGTTCCCTCTAATCCACAGATGAACAAAGTACACTACATGTTCTCAAGAATACAAAACTACTGTGGGCGGAAGGTGAGATTTGGATGTAGGTATCTGGGTTCAGATCCCATGAAACAGAAATCTTCCTGTTATCAATTTTGGAATTTTGGCAAAATTTCATCTGTTCAAACACTTTTTGAGAGCTTCTGTCTGTAAGACCCCTGAGTTCATCTGACCCCCATGCCTCATGCACAGTTCTGGACATAGTCTTCTCTTAAGGCTTTTACTCTTGTTACTGTAAACAACAACACCAACATCAAGAAGTTCCACTTAAATTCAAGGATGAAACTACATTTTTACATGTCCGTCCATCAAAATTGTAATTTTCGTTAATATTCCATTATGGAAATCTTCTAAAAGTTGGAATTTCTTTTTAAGTGTTTGGTACAGGGTCTTGTTCTGCAGCTTGGACTCGATGTAATCTTCTTGCCTCAGCCTCCCCAGTGTTGGGATTATAGGCATGTGCCACCATACCCAGACTGGGTAGTCGGCTCAGGACACCAAGGGGTGGGGCTGGAGTACCATGTGGTGCCAGGGATCTAAACCTGGTCCTTGCGCTTGCCTAAGCGGCTCTTAGTCCAGCTGAGCTATCTTGCCAACCTTAAAAGTGGGACTGTTTTATTTACGTATTTATGTATTTTGTTCTCTTAAGACCGATTCTTGCTTTGTCGCCCAGGCTAGCCTGGAACTCACAGCAATCCTCCTACTTCAGCCTCTGAAATGCTGTACTACCATTCCTGGCTAAAAGTGGGAATAATTTTTAAAAGGAAAAAAGATTAAGTTGGCTACTATGAAGAGATGGATTAATCCAAGTAAAAAATTCAGACAAAAATGTTTATCTTTGTCAGTATTTGGAAAGTGTTTCAAGAATGTTTATTTTTAGTAGACATGGATCTTAGCTCTGTGTATGGCTTTCAGGACCAATTTAAAAATCCACTGAAAAATGATTGCACAAAAATTGCCTATCTTCTGTGTGTGTGTGTGTGTGTGTGTGTGTGTGTGTGTGTGTGTTTTAAGATATAGCTCTCAGCAAATGTATCTTCACATCTTTAGAGTGTTTACTTGATCAGTCTTATCATTTATTTTAAAGTGTTTTTGTTGGGTTAGAAAGTTTAATCTTTGACCTGTTCTTTGACTTCTTTCCATGATTTCATCTTCTCAAAAAATAGGTAGTGCATGACTAACTAGCAACTAGAAGTGGATTTGGAATTGGTGAGACCTAAACCTGATTCAACCTCAGTTGTTACCTGCAGGACTTCAGACAAGTTGCTCAAAGTCCGCCTTCATATTTAAAGTGCTTTCATTGTATTACTGTGTCCTGCCTGACTCCTAGAAAGTGGTAAAAATGTTAGCTACCAAAATTTAAAACCCAAACTTCATTACAAGCCGATTCCTGTGTCTGTTGCTACATACCAAGCATAGTATCACAGTCGGAGGGTTCCTTACCTAGCAAGAACAGAAGGGCAATGCTCACTCTCAAATACTTCTTCACTTCAAGCATTAGCTTTCTTTCCTTTACTAACTAGACAAAAAGGCATAATGTCATCTTGCTAGTAGCTTTGACTCTTGAGAACTTTGGAAAGGGAAGACATGTTAGTTTTCAAATTTAAGTGAGAAGATGAGAGGAGGCATGAGTGTTTCCCCAGCACAGAAATTAGCCCCAGCAGAAGAGGAGACCATCACTACCAGTGAGTACCTACTCTGTGCCACTAATATTATGTCACAGAATCCTTCTAGGGACTCCTTTGGATTAGATAAGAAGGTAAGTTTTTCATAGATGGGGAAATGAATAACAAAGGGGACAAAGGAACTTCTTCAAGGTCACATGGGGCACCTTGGGATTCAGATCCAGGATACCAGCTGGCCTCTTATACAGGCTCTTTTGCCATAAATTAGCCTTTGAATGGTTCCACGTGATACCAAAAGAGATTATTGAGTGGCCAGCAGCACACAGGCATAATTTCTGCTATTATCCTGTCATATTGCAAAGTGATTTTTCTCCTGAATGCATAATTATTGTACCCTTAGCTGTGTAAAGAAAAACGCTTTTTGCTAACTAGTTGACACCATTATAATGACAGAAGGTACAGTTGACAGACAAGGGTGCAGCAGAGACAGGCAGCTTGCTAGCAAGTTTTCTTTTATGCCAGAGAATTCACTTTGCCCTTCACAAAGAAGAGCACAGTTCAAAGGTCTGGGAGCCATAACATTCAGTTCTGCAGCTGCAAATCCCAATAAAATCTAAAAGTAGGATTTTCCCCCAGAGTAATAGACCATTAGCTAAGCTCCCCAAATCTATTGAAGATAAAATTCAGTGCCTTTTAGAGCATCACACTCAATCCAGGTCAGGGACATCCATCATGTCTTATTCTTCAAATTTCTCAATGCTTTCTCTTCATGAGTTGATTTGTCAAGAATCATTGGTTGAGTGTAAAGCATTGAATAAAAAAGAATTAATTTGCTAGTTCTTTGTACATTACTGATTATGATTATTATATAGAAATGATTTAATTTTTCCAGTTTATATTGCTTTTTTTGTTTTGAGACAGGTTCTCACTCTGCAGTTCATATGAACTTGAACTCACTATGTAGTCCAGGTTGACTCAACCTCTTGGTGATCCTCTTGCCTCAGCTGACTGAGTGCTGGGATGACAGGCTTGCAATATCATGGCTGGACAGTTTTGTATGGATTTTCACTCACAAGGAGTCATTTTTAGGATTTTACTGTTGACTTACCACTGTCTTCAATCGAGAAATAGAAGTCTTTTGTTGCGTTGCTTCCCTGTTTCAAGACATAGCAGATATGCATTCATCAATGTCAGCTACAAAGAGAAAATATCACACTGAGTCATACTGGAGCAACAGCAAACAAGGTTGCTAATCACTTTAGTGCTTTCATTAGGCACAGAAATACTGGACTAGATAAAATTTGAAATAATGTTAAAATGAACGTGACTCTATCTACTTCCTAAATCTGTAATGGCAAAAATAAAAATTACTTTAGGTCTTCTCATACGAGATGCATGTTCTCTGAGATAATGTATAAGAAAGGGCACATTATCATTGTGCTTGCTTTATGGGATCCTTGTTCTCTATGGACAGTCAAGTCTTGTAAAAAAGTCTATCTTGTGTTAAGCTTTTTGCATAAGCATAGAATTTGGCATAATGATGGATATTCATTAAAGCTATGTCAGGATGGATTGGAATAGGAGTTACATCTTGAGAGAAAAGAAAGTGAAAATAAAATGATGGGTTTTTTTTTTCTATTGTTTATTCCTTTAGGGTTTTGAGAATTTATTTCTTGGATGTGTAAATGCATCTTATCAGTAAATATTATAATTTTAAAGGCAATTTGTTCAGAGGGACTAATAAAAACAATCCTTACAGTGCCATACATAATTTCATTTGCTTTAGAAGCAATTTTGAAAATGTAAATAAGTATGTTTTAAACACATCCTGCAAGTTTTACTCTGAGATTACATCTATCTTACCTGTATCGTATGTGGAAAATTTTGCACAACTCTTAATATAGCATGCCCAGAGCTACTTAAGGAAGTTGAAAAATAACATAAAAAGTTACCAGAAGACAGCAGGCCGCATCACTTGGGAAAGTAGACAGCCTTGTCTTTAGTTCATCATCAGTAGTAACTCAAATAATATAACAGAAAATTATCTTTAAAGCATAGTCCTTCACACATTTAGACAAACTTATTTCAATGCTTTTCTAGATGTGGAAATTACATTATTAGATGTGGAATTATACACTAAAAATGTGTAATGTAATAATTTATACCCAAACTCTAGGTATCAAAAGTCTTTAAATATATGAACATTAATAAAATATACAAAGAATTTCTAGATGTTGCTTATAAAATTCAAAATCAAATCTGATATTATAGAAATGAATGCAAATGTACAGTATTTCAGAAATGGAAGCTACCTTGTTGTTTTATTGCATTAAGGTATAATTAGAAACTGCATTCTATACAAAT
Organism: Octodon degus; assembly: GCF_000260255.1. Taxonomy (NCBI): domain Eukaryota; kingdom Metazoa; phylum Chordata; class Mammalia; order Rodentia; family Octodontidae; genus Octodon; species Octodon degus. Next base: position 3,377,875 of record NW_004524803.1, on the reverse strand, counting down.
GAGTTCCTATTACATGGCCACACTGATGAAATAGATGAAAAAGGAGTTGTTCCTTTTTTGTTTTTATTCTGCCATACTGTACAGGAAATGGATTTTACCGTGGATTGGCTGGGGTCAGCATAGTTTTGCAAAGAGCTGCGAGAGCTCCCCTTAAGGAGGGAAACATAGGAATCAGGGAGGAACGAGACTGACCTTGTGTAAATACTTGGGTGCTCTCGTCTCCAAGGCAAGTGTTGATAATGAAGCCATGCCCTGGTCCCCTGGTCACTTTATCCCTCAGGAGCCTATGAAGACTGTCCTCATCTCCTGCCTCTTGAGTCTTACTGGTAATGAGGAAGCCCAGGTGTTCATTGTGAAGCTGCTTCAAGGCTGGGGAGCCTCTGTTAATGACAATGTGCGGAGCCTTGTTGTCAACAGAAGTGATGTGGACCCTCATTACCTGAGGGGTGTGTGTCTCCAGGGCAGTGTCTGGGAAGTCATAGAAATAAATGTCCATGCCATCTGTCACAGTCAAGGAGAAATTGTCTTCCGTGGTGTCACTGCCATCATGCCAGTAGCTAATCAATTTCTCACTCAGGTTTTGCTTGGTAAAAGTAGTCACAGAATGGCTACCATTATATAGAATCCTACCATGGATAGGGATTGTAAAGAGTGATTGTAAAGAGAATAAAATCATCTGGCATACCCTTGTCTTCCACTGTCAGCTCTAAAGAAGTGAGCAGGTTGCTGTCTCCTTCCTGCAGAGTTAGATTATGGATGGTCAAGACAGTTTTCCTGTTGTCTCCATCTGTGAGGAAGACCTTGAAAGCCCTGAAAACAGAACCATAAGCACCAGTCACTCTGAACTCAAATGCATCCCTCTTTATCTCCTCATTTGAAATATGGACACAGGATATTTTGTTGCTAGCTAGTTGAGGCTCAGCAAAACAGGAAATAGACTCCCCAGGCTGGTCAGAACATGCCAAGTGGCCCAGGCCAGGAGCCTATGTAATGGTGAAGTGAAGTGGTGCCCTAGGGCTTTGAGTGTCATTTATGTTAAGCAGTGAACTGGTGAGGGTCACTCTGTCCCCTTCTGTCAAAATGATCCTTTTGCTGACTACTCCAGGAAGGACCCTGTTGAAGTTGCTAATAGCAATGTAGAAGTATTGTTCTGTTATAAGATTAACCCCATCTGACAGTTAGGATAGATATACAGCTACTTTCTCTTAATTCAATGAGTAGAAAGATTTGTACTAATAGTGTTTGTGGACAGGATATCATGTCTGCATCCTGTACAATGAATAACCACTAAGAAGACAACAATATGCAATGTATTAATTATTGAAACTGTCCTACTAATCAGTTTTGAAACTGTTTCATTGCTATTTGTTTCTCAACAAAATTATTTAAAAAATTAATCCCATCTGTTACATCAAACTTGATAAAATCAACAAACCCTTTTTGACCTGTATGAGTATAACAAATGAGGCCTCTATCAATTTCATCCTGGGTAAGATTCATTCCCAAGGAGATATTGTTCTTCACTTCTCCTCTAGGTTTTCTCATTCTCTATAGAAGCCCTTGTTAAGGCCCAGAATGGAGGATAAAACTGAGGTTCTCATCACCTGAGTCAAGATCTATAGCCTTGAGGACCTTATTTGTGATGACTTTAGAGTGTCCTGTTTCTACTCTCAGTCCACTGTTAATGATCAGCTGAGGGGTTGCACCATTCACTGGGATCACCACAATTGGTATCTTTGTGTGGGTAGTCTGCTTGCCATCACTCAGCCCGATCTCAAAGCTGTCTTCTGTGGTCTCCCAGTCACCATACTTATACATGATGGTGGATGCCTCTGGATCTCCTGTAAGGTAAAGCTGCAGATGGGCTGGTTACTTGAAGCCAGCTGCCATATAATTTGTTCATGGCAAGGGAGGGCTGTAAGTTGAAAATGAAGCTTATTTGGTGGCAGGTCAGTGTCTGCTCCACTGAGCAGTGGGCTATCTATGACCAGGCTCATCCCTTCTAATACCAGAAACTCAGCTCAGGCTGCTCATCATTGGTGAGTAAGATGATGATTGGGAGGAAGACATTTGGGGAGAAATTGATGCTATCAGAGCAATAAAATGTGAATTGATCTGCTCATGGTTCTACCCCCTCATGGATATTCTGTACATAATTGATGTGTCCCTCTTTCAAATCCTTGGTATATATAAAAGGCACTGATGGCATTATGAGCCCTGGACACTTCTGAGCTAGGAGCTGGTGCAATGTTCTCCAGGTAGCCAGAGGCTGGCTGCCCAATTACTTTGCATAGGACTTCATCTTGAGAAGTGTCAGCATCTTCAGTGTTGAGATGCTGTAAAGTCAAGGGGCTCTTCTCACCTTTGTAGACAGTGAAGGACTCCTCTGCTAAGACTTTGGGGGCTTCATTGTCCACAGGCAGCACTCTCACTTGCACTTGAAAATTCTTTATTTTGCCTTCCCCCTCTACCTAGTGAGAAGAATCCTTGGAGAGGATGAAGCTGAAGGAATTGCACTGCTCTTGGAAATCAACTTCACCTCCAGTGAAGTTACTGCCCCACTGATGAGGTCTTCTTGGGTGAATTGTTCTGTAGGCAAACCATTGACCAGAATAGTGCCTAATTGAGGGCTGTCTTCCACAGCAAAAGACATCAAGTCATTTATTTCCTTCCTATTGTGAGTAACACTCATGGTGATTTCAATGGCTTTATTCTCTAGTACATCTATGGAAATATCCAGTGATGGGCTATCTGTGATAGAGAGCCTGGGACTTCCATCGGCCACAGTCAGATGCACAGAAACCTTGACAGTGATGGGTATGTGGTACACCCCATCACCTACCTCCAGATGGAAGCTATCACGGCTGGTCTGGTCTCTGCTTCACTGGTAAGAGACACTCCCATAAATAATATCAGCTCATGTGAAAGATTCCCCTGGGATCATACATTTTTTGAAGTACTATAAGTGACCATGTTGGGAACCCCGGACTAAAATGAAGACAATTTGGTCAATATCTGTGTCAGAATCTATAACATCCAGCTCATTACTGCTGAGGATAAGCCTGTCTCCCTATGAGATGGTAAAGTCTTTGTTGGTAATTTCTGGAGGCTGGTTGTCCACGGGCTGCAGGAAAACTATGAATGTGCCTTGCAGCATCCTCTACCTGGTAGGTGAACTGTACAACCCAAGGTATAATCCCCAGCTTCTTGTGTGTGGGGGCTGGTAAGCAATCTTGTGGTGATTTAGCTGGACCTGAGTGAAGTGCATGATGGGCATGTCTGGTGAATCAATGAGCACAGTTTCTCCGGCCTGGATCTGGTGGTGGCTCCCTGTGTCCACTGGGGGTGTCAGTAAGGTGTAGCACAGCTTCTTGTTATCTGAGTCTTAGTCAACATATTGGAGAAATTTCTTCTGGAAGTGAGTTGATATCCTCGCACAGTCATTTGCAGAGTAGATCCTATGTACAGCTCTGGACTCAGCAAATCCACAGGTTGGACCTTGATGGTGAAGAAGTGCTGGTTGGATGGATTGAGTGGGTCATGGTCATCTTCCACATGGAAGGCGAGGTGGGCCATTACAGATTGAGGGCTGTGTGGGCCAAGGTGGCAGTAGAAGAGACTTTCGTTATGTCTCTCTGCAGTCACTGAGTCACTACCATCTGAGTCCTTCCTTTTCCATGTAGTGCCAGTCACTGTTTGGAAGGGACAGAGGTGGTTCAGCCTGCCAAAGCAGCATGTCCTTAAGGTGCTGACTAGAAGGGCGGGAACCAGAGACCAGATCCCATTCTCTCTCATTTCCCTCTAGGGACGATCCTCTGGATGGTTGAGTCCTTCGAATCAATGTCTGTAGCACTCAGGACAAAGGGTGCCCTTACATCAGTGAGAGTCCTGTGTTGGCCCTGAGTATTGGTGGTTCATCATCCACAGGTATGACGGTGAGGGGGAGGAGGTGCTCCATGTGCTAGTGCTCATCTTCCACTTGAAAAATGATGTTGTCACTGCCATCATGATAGTATACCACTTGCCCTGCTGCCAGGTCCCCCGGTGTGAAGTATTTGTAGCCAGTAGGTGCCTCAAGAATCACCAGCTGCCTGTGTCTCAGACCCCTGACTGCTGCCATTTTCACTTCCCCAGATTTTCTTTGTCACTGATCTGGAGGTTATAGGGACTGGACAGAGGCCTGGACTGACCCTCCAAAAGTAGTAGTCCCAAGTGATAGCTAGCTACCAGAGCCAGGGCATTCATGGGATTTGCCACCACAGTGACGGCGAAAGGCTCTGAAGCAGCACCATCACTGTCAATCCCCTAAGCTCTAGCTGAAAGACAGATCCCTTGTGGAGCTCTTCCTAGGGGGACAATAAGCAACTCTGAGCTCCTGCAGCTCTCTCTGGGTGAAGAAAGAAACTGGAGGGCCCAGAGGGTCATCAGTGCTGACTACCTAGCCCTGCTGCCCCCGGTGCCCTGGTTGGACTGTGGGGACATTAAGAATGCTGAACACTAGCTCATCAGGGTCTGACTCATCGTACTTTGTGCCAGTGAATCAGGGGTCAGGGCCGTTAACACCATTTGATTGATGTCCAGCACCATCAGGGCCAAGAGGCTGGGCCTGGACATGGTGTTGGCAGATGCTCTGTGGATCCTTACTAGCAGCGGAAGTGCTCGAAGGCAAACACCTCCAGGGAACCGTGTCTCTTCTCTACGACCCTAGCAGTGGTCCCTGCTGGGGGAGGAGGTGGCAGTGTGCTGGTATAGCACTGCAGCGCAGACAAAAGTCTCACAGTCCACCAGCTTGCCTCTGGGCAGGGGGGCCCCGCAGCATCCACCAAGAGCCCATAGTTGGGCAGTGGGCTGCTCTCGAGGGGAAGGGCTGTGAGCCTGCACTTGCGGGGAGCCGTGTCCCAGGAGTCCTGGGAGAGGATGCCAAACTTGCTGCAGTCAATGGTCTGGGTCCAACACCGCAGTTTAAACTCGGTCAAAAGCCTGTTGTGTGTCACCAGCTCCAGTTGGGAGAAGACCACTTCCACCGACAGGACGACCAGCGTCTTTGTCAGGACTTCAGAGCTCAGCTGGATCCGCACCCAGTCGCGCCTGGGGCTGCTCAAACTCAAGTGAGTGCAGAGGACCTGGCGCACCCCGAACGTGCTGAGGAAGTAACGCATGCTGAGCGCACCGTGGTGCAAGGGTTGGACGTCCAGTAATGTCACCTCGCACCGGTCTCCTGGCTGCACGCGAATCACCAGGTCCCGGAGCGAATCGAGCCAAAGAGAGCTGCACAGGGGCACCTAAAGCTCAGGGTTGGCTGTCAGGACGCGGGGAATCGCGGGGCCGCTGTCATCAGGGGCTCCCGAGGCAGACTGGCAGGACGCCGGGCTGGGTCCTTCCCCATGCAAAAATACCTGTCCCTGCAGCGCACGACAGCTTAGAAGCAGGCAGGCAAGCGCTACAAGCTGTGGGAGTGTAGCGGAGGGTTGCAGAGAATTCCCAGCCACCGCCCCGGGGGTACGGGGGCGGGGGAGGGAGGGGAGGTTTCGGGGTACAGACGCCAGAAGGGTCTCCTATCCCAAGAGGGGCCGATTCTTGGCAGGTGGTGGCTGCTGTCCAGTCCGGAACTGCTGCCTGAATCCTGTTGCAGCCAGCAGCGGCACTTGAGTCGCGCAAGTGTTAGCAACAGGGAAAGGGACCTGCCACCTCCTGCTGTCACCGCCTCCCGCACGCCTCGTCCAGAGTGTCTCCCCTGAAGGGTCAGTTCTACGCATTGGAGCCACCGTTTGAGTGGCCCATTCATCCAGAGAGTGGTCTTTCCGGTAGAGTGGAGAGAAATCATTGCTCTTCCTCAACCCTGACAGGAGTGCATTTTCTTGCAAAAATTGAATCTCGGCGTGGACATAAAAAAGCTGTCAGAAGCTAGTTTGCAAATAGGATTTTCCAGCTGTCTGAGGAAACAGCTTTTTCCAGGTCTTGCACTTTTATGCTTAGGAAGCAAGCCTCACATTTTTCTTCTGCTTAGCTATTGGGGAAAAACAAAAGAAAACAAAACCAGTCCAGGCTGGCAAAACTGAATAGTTTAGAATCTGTTTCTAGGCAGTGGGTCTCATGCAACGCGATGGAGCACGCAGGTCAGTTTCCTTTTATTTTGTTAGAATATAGTTTCATATCTGATCAACAGAGACTGTGTGAGTTTATTAGCCATGGTTCTTACTTTCTATGTAGAAGAAAAAGATAGAGTATCCAAAAGGCAAGAATGTCAAGGCAAACAGCAGAGAAAATATTTTCTACAGATTCTTGGATTGATCTCTATAAATCAACTTACTTACCAACTGGAATCAGGTTTTCAGATGCTGATTTCCACGCTCTGTGGGCTTAGTGCTGGGTACAATCTCATCTCAATTTTACAAAATATGGAAAGCCAACTTGGTCACTGTGCAGAAGAATCTTTTCCTATAAATAAAACCGTAGTTGATATGCCTTCTTACACAGTTAGTGTGACTGTGACTTTTTGTTGACAAGAAAAACAAATGAACACCAAACTGTATTGATACAAATAGCTTCAAAGGGAATCCAAGCCTGGAATCCAATAGGCTCCTAAATTAGTCTTGAAATTTTTCCTTTACAGTGGTGCAGAGGCTTATTCTATTGACAATGGCAGTTGCATCAGTAGCAGCCAATTCTCACAGCAAGAATATGAGTGGTAGTACTATGAAAGAGTTAATCTATTTAAACATGACATTTATCCAGCCAGTGAAATGCTGTGTTCTATGTGATCCTGTAAAGGAGAATGCTAGTACAGCCCAGGTGAACATAGATTTGTTTAGATAACAGATTTAAGGTGCATACATTTGGGATAATGTATGTTTAGCCTAAATAGGCTATGTTAGTGCGTCCAGAAAATATTATTTTAAAGTCCTTTTTTATTAAAACAAGTAAAATGTCATCACAAGTGAAACAGGTATTATATTTCATAAAGCTACTGCCATGCTCAAAATCTTTTCCTTTATGGTCCCAAAGCCATGTTAGTGGGTTTCTGTGTCAGTGGACAGCTGTCTTCCACAGTAGCCTTGAAGTTTTATGAGACCAGGGAGTATATGGTGTTTATCATTAAGACCTAGTGCTTATGCTAAGGACTGGCACATAGCTGAAATATACTAAGCATTTATGTATTGATTGATTGACTGAGTGAATAGAAAAATGAAAGAGTACCATAAAGCTGAGATAAGCTGTGAAAATGATTTGTCCTATTTGCCAATTAAATAAAAATACAATGATTTTAACTTTTATTTTTGCATATGCTGAGTATTCTGAATTTTCCCCAATTCTGTAAAAGTACAGAATATAAATAGGAAATGCATGAGAAATATATGATTCTACCTTCATTAAATATGTCTCCAAGAGTTTTATAGCTTTAGCCATGTGCTACTGTACATTATGATCAAGATCTGTTGAACAGATGTACAAATATTGTATGTGATTCAAACACTAATGTATTTTCAGAAGATGTTAGTTGAAGTGAATGGAGAATCAGTTATGCAGGATAAATAAGTTTGAGATCTAGTGTGATGTGGTGGTGACAGTTAGCAGTAGTGCATTGCATAATAGGAATTTGCTAGGAGAGTATGTCTGGTGTCACCAGCACACATCGCAATTTAAGGTGATGGATATGATAATAATTATTTTCATCGGGATGATTATTTCACAACATCTATTTGTATCAAAACATTCCATCATATACCTTAAAGGTACACAATTTTTGCATGTTTGTTGAGATGTTACTTTGTTGAAAGATTAAAAATTAAAATTAAACTATACACAATATACTCAAGTACAAATTAAACTATACACAATATACTCAAGTGTAAATAATAATTAATTTTCAAAAGTAAATTTTTTCACAAACCAAAGACTAAGTTTAAATCAATTTTTCACAGTTAAACAAGTAGCCTAAACAACTAATTTGAAGATAACATCATGCAATACAACAACCATTGTTGAATTCCTATTACTTTGCTTAGTGAAATTTTATATCGTTTCTGTTACTGTTTTTCTTGTTGCTATTTTGTATTCTTTAAAAAATAAAATATATAAAACACAAAATAAAGCCCTAGTTTAATGAAACACTAGTCAAATTATTTGAAGCTTTAATAATTTAGAGAGAAACAATATTTTAACACTACAATTAATAAGAATAAGAATAATGGATAATTGGGGCTGGGTATTTACCTCCACGGTCGAATGCTTGCCTAGCAAGCTGCAAGCCCTGGGTTCAGTCCTTGGCACCAAAAACAAAAAACAAACCTCCCCTTAAAAACAATTCAGCCAAAAAAATACAGTAAAATCAAGACTAATGAATAATAAATTCAGACAACAAAATATGAGAAAATGGACAATTATTTGTTAGAGAGAGAGAGAGAGTGAGAGAGAGTGTGTATCTTTATAGTGGTTCATCAAAAGTTCATGAGTGCTTTTGTTTGTGAACAATTTGGTTCACAAAAAGCATTGTTTGGCAAAATTTGTTTTGTTTGCAAACTCTGCATTGGGTGGCAAACACAACAATGGCCAACCTTACCTCATGGACACAAATGTGGCCATCTTTAAACATTCACAATTTTATTTATTTGTTTGTTGTATTTAGTACAGGGTCTACAGGGTCTCAGTATGTAGACCAGACTCATAGTGATTCACCTGTGTTCAGCCTCCCAAGTGCTAGGATTACAGGCGCACACCACTACACCCAGTCTCCATCCCCATCTCAGCTCACCCCGGCAGTGGGGCCAGCACTGCATGCTGGGGATTGAACCCCAGCCACTGCACTCTGCCTAAGCAGGTGCTTTACTCATCTGAGCTATCTGGCCAGCCCTGAATTTAACAATTATATCTTGATTATTTCATAAAGTCTTATGTATATCAAAATATTACATTGTATATCTTAAACATTTATACTTTTTCTTTATCAATTATATCTCACAAGAGCTGGAAAAATGTTAACTTTGAAAATTTATTTCATTGTTCGATCCTTGTAGTATACAGTGTCTACATTCCTATATGAAGTTAGTACATGTACATAACATCACTTTTAATGCTAAACTGTTACTATCAAGTGATATTATATGATTTTGCTAGGGGTCTTCTAAGAAGGTGCCACAGCTAGATGTGTAAACAACAGAAGCTTATTGCTTCATGGCTCTTGAGGCAATAGGTCAAATTCAGCAGTATTAGTTCCTTCTGAGGTCTGAAGGGCAGATCTCTTTGCACCCTGTCTCCTTGGCTTGCACCTGCTGGCCTCATCCTGTGTCTGTTCACACTAGCCTCCCTTTATTTGGCCAAACTTCTCTTTCCCACAGGATCTCAGTGACATTGGAGTAGCACTTCCCTGCTGACCCCATTTGAACTTGACTACCTCTGTAAAGACACCTATAAGTCAGGTCACATTTTGGAGCATTAAGGTTAAGAATTCACTCCATATATACATTTTTTGGAGTAAGAATTTAGCCCATAACACTCATCCACTGACCCTTCAAAGTTCATTTTTTCATACATGCAAAATGCATCTACATCATCTTCCTATTTTGCCAAGACTAAATCCATTATAAAGTTAACTGTAAATGCAACACCTAATCCACATATCACTTAAGTCAGTTATGGATGAGACTCAGGATATGATTCTTCTTGGGGTCCAATGCTTCTCCAGTTGAAAAACCTGTGAAACCAGATGATACATCTGCTATTGGTGGCTTATGTCTAGATGTGCCCTCAAAGTCTCATGGGGTCATAGGTAGGGCCTTTTCAGAAGTGCATGGATCTAGAGTATGTGAAGCTGGGGTTAAGAATGTGTGACCAGTAAATTAGTCCACTGATTGGTTCAGCATAGTTCAGTGTGAGATTAAGAGTGCCCCACCCAAGGTGTGAATGCTGCCCTCCTAAGGGCAGGTAGCCTGGACAAAAATGTAAGGGACTGAAAGAGGGCTATTGTGGCTTCTTGTTGCTTTTTGCTCAGTTGCTTGCTGCCTTGCTGTCTCCTGCCTGCTTGCCATGGACATTTTCTCCTCTGTGACACTCCTCTGTCAAGTGCCCCTCTGCCTTGGAGCCAGGTGATCATGTACTGAAACCTCTACAAACTGTGAGCTAAGTAAACCTTTCCTCCTCTAACTCTGATTGTTGGGTATCTTGTCTCAGCCATGAGAAAAGTAACTAAGAAATCTGCTTCTAAAATACAGTGGTGTAAGAGGCCAAGGGTAGGTGTTTAAATTCTGAAATGGTTAAACCAGGAAGAAAATAGGGAGTATGTGTCTCCAGCAAGTCCATAACCTGGCAGAGCAAATCTCATTATGTTTTCAGGCTTGAGAATAAGTTTTTTGACTGGATGCTCTGCCTTCTCCTTCCCCTGGGTCCACTGATGGGTGGTTCTGTCCTTAGCCCAAGGTGGTAATTTTTTAAACTTGCTACAAAAAAAACTCTGTCACTAAAAGAAAACTTTTGATAACATCTTGAAGGAGAAAGGAGGAGGAAAACAATTGTTTAATTGTAATTTAACCTACTTAATACTTTGAATATCTATAGTGTTAAGACAGTGCTTGATGTCAATTCATATTTGTGTGATTAGGTACCAAATCAACATGGAAGACTATATATATGGCAAGATTTATTATCAAATGCTTTGAAGAAATAATTATAATAAGAATTCTCAATAGTACGGTATACATTTGCACTATGATTCCTTTATACATGTTCATCATATATATATATGTATATATATATATATTTGTTTACTTATTTATTTATCTTTTTCCTCAGATGGGACTAAAAATAGTGTCATTTCCTTTCTTTCTTTTTCTTTTTCTTTTTTTTTTTTTTGTAGTGTCATTTTCTGTATAACAGGATCCAGGAATTACACTGGGGAGGAAGTCACATCAAGATCACTTCAGCAAATGAACTGTTAGTTTTAAAATATATGAAGTCACTGCAAAACAATGTTTATCATAATGTCTAGAGTATATTTTAAAATGATATGGTGACTAACAGAACATAACATGAGGTGCTCAGGTCAATTATTTCTGGGTGTATTTATGCAGGATTTTTTCAGTGGAACAAGGACAAGATTTCAATCCATGGACTTAGTAAAGTAGATTTTTCTGTCCCAATAGAACCGAATCTCAATTCTTTTTTCTTATTGGCAATAATTTATTGTATTTTTCTTTTAATTTTTAAAAATAATTTTATTGAGAAACAAATAGCAATGAGGCAGTTTCAAAACCGATTAGTAGGACAGTTTCAATAATTAATACATAGCATATTGTTATATGCTATGCTTCTTAGTGGTTATTCATAGTACAAGATGAAGACATGATATGCTGTCCACAAACACTATTACAAAAAAAACCTTTCTATTCATTAAATTAAGAGAAAGTAGCTGTATACCTATCCTAATTTGAATATATAGATGCAAAATGGTCCGTCATTTGTATCCCTTTTCTGTTTAGTTTTGTCAGAGGAGGGTATTCCACTGTCATTTAAATACTGGAGGTGTGTGAATTCAGCAAAATATTCCAATATTCCAGTAGTCATAATAGCAGTGGGTTTTCCGTAGGACTCTCAATGTCAAAAGATGGTGACTTGAGCATTTTACAACTCAGCATATTAATATGGTTTTACTTTTTATAACCTCATTTTTATACTTTTCTGCTGTATGGAAAAAAACAAGATAAAACAAGACCTATAAAACAAAAGATGCAACTTTTGTTTCTGCCAAAATCAATGAAATTCCCTCAGGATTTATCCTGAAACCCTGTACCGCAGTTTGAAGATCCTTTGTCATGTCAGCCATGTGGATGAGTCATGGCAATTGCTTGACCAATATGTTCTCTGTGAAAGCCTGAGAGAATGTTTTCTCTCCATGTGACTCTCCTTAGGCCCAATAAACATTGTCAATACTTTCCTCTGTGGCCCCATAGTCTCCTTGATCAGAAAATTTGGGACACAACTGAGTTACACAATGTTGCAGTACAGGTTCTCCTAAGTCCTGAGTCTTCACTGACTTTGAGAGGTTAAGGCCAAAACGTTGGCTGTCCTTGTAGCCCTTCTTTTTCTCTAATTTTTGGTGTGCAAACTTAGGTTGTTAACTCTCCAGAAGAGAAGCTTATTATTATTACCCTACAACACAGGCAGTTGACCTTAACCTCACTATCTGTCTGAATATCAAACATCTTAGGCATAACATGGAAAAGGTATTTTGCATCAAGTAGTGGTATGTTAAACTTTAAATCCCTACAGAATATGAAAAAATGTAAAAATAAAAAATTATAAAAATAGAAAATAACAATTACATATTTTACACCAAAATTTAGAAATCTAACCATCTACAGCATTGTAGCAGGACAGTTTTATGATTTTTTTTCTTGTCTCTTGTTTTCTTTATTTCCATTTTTTAAACAAACATTTACTTGAGAGACAGTATGGCAGTAGTTGGTATGATATGACTTGCAGTACATATTTAGAAGACCAGAATGACAGGCATTCCAAGCATGACCCTAGCACGACACATTGCTATCTTCAGTGCAATTGCTTAGTTCACAGGTATCAGCATATGTAGTTACTCAGGGTGAGAATCCTACCAATTAACTGCTAGTTTCATAAACCTGCTGAAGAGTCTCAGGATTATTGCCTTAACCATCTTATGCATATAAACGTATGGGTCTGCCTCTGTCATGTTGCCTAGCTTTTCCCCTTGACTTCTCTTCATTGTCTAAAACTTAAGTTCTCACTTTCCTTTTAATTGTGTTCTAATTTTCTATTTTTATTTTTTCTTTTGAATTCTTACACTAGGGAGACTTATGATATTTACACATGTGGATCTGGTTTATTTTACTTATGAGTATATCTTCAAGTGGCATCCACTTAAATATGAAGGCTTAGAGTTTATCATTCTTTATAGCTGAGTAATACTCCATTCTATAAAAACAGTACACCTTTTTCATCCATTCCTCAGGTGATGGGCTTCTTAGTTGTTTCCAAGATTTGGCTATCACAGATTGTGCTGCTATAAATATAGGTATACATGTATCAGTCCTCTGGGAAAATTCCCAGTGGGGGAATAGCTGATTTGAATGGGAAATCTAGTCCTCATTTATTAAGGAGTCTCCACACTGTTTTCCATAATGGTTGCATCAGTCTACATTTCCACCAGTAGTGGAGAAGGGTTTCTTTTTCCCCACAGCCTCTCCAACATTTGTTCTTGGTTGATTTCTTTATGATAGCCATTCTTTCTGGCATGAGATGGCATCTCAGTGTTG
>NW_004524803.1:3362693-3363885 GCF_000260255.1 Octodon degus | reverse complement strand
CAAGACCTCTGAGCCTCTATAAGCGCATGAGTCACCTCCATACAATTTGGGACACTCTATTTGACCATACTTTTGGTTCTGTTTTACTGGACTAATCTGGTTAATGCAAATGGGAAATTTACATACATATATACATATCAAAATACATTCAGTTAATTTGAAAAATGTTTGTTAAATACTTTCTATTAGTATTTCCAAAGGAAACTAACTAATCATTTAAAAAAAAAACAATGTATGATTTCCATGTCATAAGTATTTTCCAAAGGACATAGGAAGAATAGAGAGAGGATCAAAAGAGATTACATTTACATGAGGTATGTGTATACATTCTCAGAGGAAGAAATATGAGGCTTGGTAAAGCCAGCCTCTCAGGTAGACAGGGCTTCTTGAAGCCACAGCAGTTAGCAGAACTTTCATCTTTTCCAGTCCTCTAAAAGCTAGGTGTGGCCACTGTAGAGTAACTTCTAACACTTTGCATAAGAGAGAAAGTCATTTTTCAGTTAAAACTGAATAGCATTGGGAATTTGGAAGGTTGGCAAGATTATCAGGTATAACCAATCTGTGTTTGAAGAATTTGAACGAGCTCTAAATCCAACTTCTTCCAGGGTTAGACAGGTAACATATTAATTAGGTTACAGAAGTATAAGAACATGAAGATGTAAGGGATGGCCAGAGAGTTCAGTGGACTCATGCATCTCCTTAAACAGTCTCAGTGACTGGGGTTCAATCTCTGGCTTGTTGTGCCTGCTGAGACAAGGCAGGAGGCATTATAATTCCTGACTTGAAATTATACTACAAAGTTACTGTGATAAAATCAGCATAGTATTGACAGAAAAACAGACCTGAGGACCAATGGAATAGATCAGAAGATGTAGAAGCAACTACAAACACACTCAGCCACCTTATCTTAGACAAAGGGGCCAAACGTGGTTACTGGAAGAAATATAGCCTCTTTAACAAATGGTATAGAAAAACTGGCTCTCTATATGCTGACAACTAAAACTTGACCCAGGTCTATCACCATGTGCTAAGTAAAGTCAAAATGGATTAAAGATCTAAACATTAAAACAGAAACACTAAATTTCCTGGAAGAGAAAGTAGTAGGAATTCTTGAAGACAGGGGTAGGCAAAGAGTTCATGAGTGAAACTCAAATTGCATGGGTGACACTTGAAAGAATTAACAACTGGGACC
>NW_004524803.1:3359539-3362123 GCF_000260255.1 Octodon degus | reverse complement strand
CCTATGTTTATAGCAGCACAATTTGTGATAGTCAAATCTTGGAAACAACTAAGATGCCTGTCATCTGAGGAATGGATGAAAAAGGTGTGGTATTTTTATACAATGGAGTATTACTCAGCTATAAAGAATGATAAACTCTAAGCCTTCATATTTAAGTGGATGCCACTTGAAGATATACTCATAAGTGAAGTAAATCAGATCTACCTGTGTAAATATCATATAATCTACCTAGTATAAGAACTCAAAAGAAGAAATAAAAGTACAAAAGTATAACACAATTAAAAGAAAGTCAGAACTTGAGGATTAGACAATGAAGAGAGAGCAAGGAACAAAAGCTAGGAAACATGACAGGGGCAAAACCATACATTTATATGCACAAGATGCTTAAGGCAATGATCCTGAGACTCTTCATCAGGTTTATGAAACTAGAAGTTAATTGACAGGATTCTCACCCTGAGTAGCTACATATGCTGATACCTGTGAACTAAGCAACTGCACTGAAGATAGCAATGTGTAATAGTCGGTAGGGTCATGCTCAGAGTGCCTGTCATTATGGTTCTGAATACATGTTGCTGTCAAAGGGAGCTTACAAAGCAAACTGACTAGAAATCACTTGTTTGGAGTGAATATGTATTGCCAAAGTAACCATGAGCTTGACTAGAAAAGCTTTGGTCTATCTCTTCTATAATAGTCCTACCCTCATTAAGAAATGTATTGCATCATGTATAGTGTTCACAGAAAGAGCTTGCTGTTACGCATTTCAGATATAACCACAGAAGAAAATGACTGAGGAAGCACCTTTCAATCTACAAAAACCAACACTCCTGGAGAACACTGGGTCTTTCTTTACTTCCAGGAAAGAAGTGTCTTGGTTTGATTTGGTTTTTCAGGAAATAAATTTTGATAGTGTTTGTCAAAGAGATTCTCTCACTCTTATGGATAAACAACTGGTACATTTTATGTGAGTCTCTCTTGTAACAGCATCACTTAGGTAGATATCAACTCTTCCTGGAGCAGACTTAGTATGGAGGAGAAAAAGATGCAGCGTTTTCTGTCTTCTGTTTCTGGGAGAACAACCTGCTAATGGTACCCAAGGTGCTAAGAGGAAGAAATACTCTGGGTTTTCAAAGTAGGATTTAAGTGAGAAATTAAAATTAATCGAGGTGATAAAATATATGCTCACTCACTCCTAACATTACACCAGACTGATGCTTTTGATATAAAAATAGCTTTTAAAATATGGCACATTTTGAGAAAATCACATTCCTTCCAAGGTATGTAGATCCTGTGTTCAGAGTGATGGATTAGGAAAGAGACATACTACTATTTTTCTCTCTGAACCACTTATTCTTCAGCTCTCAGAGGTGACTTCTGCAGAGTCACGTAACACATTTTGGGCGTGCCCAAAAGGACACATGTTTTTGGAGATATGGCTAAGGATGCAACACAAGCTGTCCCTGGTGTGTAGTTTTGAAGCAGAGCCTCGCAGGGAATATTCAACAGGAGTTAGCAATGTTGCACTGCATTACAAATAAAAAACCAGCAACATTCTCTCTTAATCAGCAACAAGAAGGGGGAAATTATTGAGTATGACAGCCAATTTATTTAGACCTTCTAAATATATGCATTCATGTTTTTGTTTAGAGTATTGCATTTTGATGTAAGCAAAGATCTTAGACTTATAATTTTTCATTTTTACACAATTGTTTATTTTGTTAATATAAAAACAAGCAAATTACAACAAACACACAGATGCTGCTAACCTGCCAAACATTTGTTCCATTTTCATTCCTTATTTTTTGCTATTATTTGTTGCTATTATGCACAATAAATTACAAAAACAGTCAAAAAGTTGCTGCTGTTATTTTATTAAGGTGTGTTCTTCAGAATGGAAATACTTAAGTTTAAATGTGTAGATAATTTTGTGAATTTTGGAAATACTGCTTTACCCTTTCCAGGCAAATTCAGAGTTACTATGTATATTTTTCTATTATTACTATTTTATCAGAAACTACATTGCCACATTAAGTGTTCTAGCAGTATGATGATTTACTGAATGAACAAAACTCCTACAATGTAATTACAAATAACATTTTGTGGGGCTGGAGAGATAGCTTAGTAGAATAAGCACTTGCCTGGCAAGTGCAGGGTCCTGAGTTCAATCCCCAGTACTTCAAAAAAAGAAAAGAAAAAAAAAATTCATGTCTCCTGTAACCTCTAAAATGTATTCTGCAAAAGTGGTCCTTCCCTTGTTGCTCTGTTACAATACTATAAATTTTGTACCTATTTTGATCAGTCAGGTAAATTTCTCTTTTTTTTAAATTTTATTTTTTTAATTAATTTTGTTAAGAAAGAAATAGAAATAAGACAGTTTCAAAACAGGTCAGTAGAACGGTTACAATAATTAATACATTGCATATTGTTGTCTTCATAGTAGTTATTCATAGTATAAGATGCAGACATGATATCCTGTCTAAACACTGTTAGTACAAATCTTTCTTCTCATTGAACATTCTTGGGTAATCTAAATATCAGTGTTGTCAATACAATAGCTAAGTTTCTATTCTGGTCTTTTCTTTTCTCT
>NW_004524803.1:3351886-3359439 GCF_000260255.1 Octodon degus | reverse complement strand
CTTCTTCTTCTTCTTCTTCTTCTTCTTCTTCTTCTTCTTCTTCTTCTTCTTCTTCTTCTTCTTCTTCTTTTTGTATTTTAGAGAAGGGTCTACAGGGTGTTCAGGGTCTCACTATTAGATCAGACTCATAGTGATCTGCCTGTTTACCGCCTCCCAGGGGCTGGAATTACAGGTGTGTGCCCCCACTCCCAGTCTCAATTGCTGTCTGAGCATGCCCCCGGGGGTGGGGCCGGCACTGCAGGCCTGGGGATCAAGCCCCTGGTTCCTGCACCTACTTGCAGGCACTTTAATCCACTGAGCCATTTGGCTGGACTTCTATTCTGATTTTAAAGTAAATTTTATTTTATAAAAATAAAATACTTTTAGACAGCATTACTTTATAAAGTAACTTGAAAGTATTACTTAGTAATTTTTATTCTGTATCTCCCATGGATTCAGAAAGGGGACACTGTGAATAACTCCCCCCTAATACATTGATCTTTGATTAACCTTCCATCCTCTTGCATTGAAACACAGAGCAAAACTAGGTAAAGGCATAGATCACTCTGAGAAGACCAATGTCTTCTCAGTGGTCCATTTCACTCTGAACCTTTCTTTTGTAGGTGTCTTCGTAGGTTCCCCAAGCTTCCCCTAGTATTAGGGCTTTCAGCTGCTAGTCTCTTAGTCTGTGTACATTATAAAATTTTCACTGGGTTCTCTATATCTTCTTCAGACCTTTGATGTCTGATGACACTTCTATGTTCTGATTTATTGATTTATTTTTAATTTATTAGAACATTTTTTCACACTGAGAATCAAACTGAGAACCCCATGTTTGCTGGGCAGCCACTGTGCCACTGAGCTATATCCTTGGCCCTATTAGTACATGATCATAGGACCTGTTGATTACCTTCATTGCGGGGAGTAGACACATGTCCATAATATTTCTTAATTCTTTTTGGTCTACTCCCCATCCTTGCCCTCTTCTGTCCCTGCATCACAAGATCCCCTCTCCATTTATTAAAAATCTATTTTCAATTGTCAGTCTTATCTCTAGGTCTTTAAATTAATACAAAACTCTTGAGAGTTTTGTAAGCTGTTACATTTCTCTAATCCTCCTAGGATTCTTATTGAAACAGGTAGATCTTTTTTCTCTGTGTACTGTATTCACCATATACATTTTTTCCATATTTTCATACTGTGTTTCTCTGCTTGTGAGTCTAAATATTCTCTTCAGACCTGTCCTTTACTTTTTAAATCACCTATTTACCTAAATCTAATATATTACTAAACCTATGTATTGTTTATAACATTAGATAAATGTATTTTTTGATGTAGAATTTCCTTGTGACTTTTAACAATACTTTAAAACTATCTTTTGAAAATCCTCATCATGGTTATAATGTCTTCTATACATCAGTCAAAATTGCTGTCAAGAAATTAAGAGTAACTGTGAATTTAAAGAGCACTGAGATGATACAAACAACTCATCAGCTTTGGTAGAGATTTATCTATCTCTAGTTTCTTCCTTAGTTTACAGCCCTGAGTGCTATAATTGGTTTTTTTTTTAAAATTAATTTTGTTGAGATAGACCTTAGTGCTATAATTTAAGCCCTGTGATTTTCACCAATACCCTGTTCTCTGAAGGGTCCTTCTTGTGGTTGGAATCTTGAAAGTCCCCCAACAGATTATATACTAAAGACTTGGTTGCCAGATTGTGGTGGTGTTACTGGTAAGAGTTTGTATCAAGTAAGAGTAATCAAAACTGCCCTTCACTGACCAGCTAAGTGGTATAAGATGCTGTTTATACTTCATATTTTTATAAACCTCAAGACAGTTTTGTAAAGTAGCATGGGCACTACTTAGTCCTGATATGCCAGTTTTATTGGAATTAAAAACACCTAGAAGACTGTCTCAGTATGCTCTTGGTGTGTCTGGGTGGTCATGGGGGCACAGCTTTCAACATCTGTGGAGTCCCTCATGCCTTACTCTCTGGCCCTTTCCTCTGCTCCCCAGCTACCTGAGCCAAGGAGCTTTGCTCTGCCCTTCTGCCATAATGTTCCTGCCTAAAGGTCAGCTGACTATGGAATGAATCCTCAAGAACCTCTGATGGCTCAGTGGAATAAGCGCTTACCTGGCAAGTGCAAGGGCCTGAGTTCAATCCCCGGTTCCAAAAAAGAAAAAAAAAGAACCTTCCTCCATTTGGTTATAAGTGTCAAGAATTGTGTTCAGCATCAGGAAAATTGACCGAATCAACCAACCAACTCTTCTGATCTTCATATTAAAAATAAGAAACCTGAAGTTACATGAATAAATGATGGGAGGATAGGGGTTGGAGGTGTAAATCAGTGGTAGGGCACCTGCTCAGCATGGGCTGGGCTGTACAAGCATCAGTAAAAGAAGATAGATAATAATTAAACTACAGTTTAAAAAACAGAATTTAAGGGGCCAGGGAGATGGCTCAGTAGAGTAAGCACTTCCCTGGAAAGCTCAAAGGCCTGAATTCAATATCGGTTCTGCAAAAAAAAAAAAAAAAAATGTACACTGGTATTCCAAAATTGATTTCCTTTCTATAACATAATTGCTTAAACCTGTGTAATGTCACCATGTAAGATGCCATTTTGAATATTAATTTTTTCCCAAAAAAGGAACAAGTTTTGGTAGCTTTTCAGAAGTTATAAGAATGAATTAAAGCCCTTGGTCTAATGAATCACTGCTAATTAGAGGATTAACTCTAGAGAACTGTCATAGTACAAAATAGGTAAAGTGCTCTGAGCTTCAGAGGACATAGCAAAGGGGCTAGCGAGAGAGCTCAGTGGCATAAGCACCTGCCTGCAAGCACAAGGTCCTGAGTTTAATCCTCAGGATAAAAAAAGAAAAAAGAAAAAGAAAGAAGAAAGGAAGGAAGGAAGGAAGGAAAAAGAAAGAAAGAAAGAAAGAAAGAAAGAAAGAAAGAAAGAAAGAAAGAAAGAAAGAAAGAAAGAAGAAGAAAAAAAATCAACCAGAGGACATGGTGAAGTCTGGAAGCTGACTGTGATTCTGCCACGCCAAGGACACATTTCAGCTAAACAGACCCCCAGGCATGAACACGTCAGCATAGCTTAGACACAATAGTTCTGTGCATGATGTTGGGTAGAGTATTTCATTTATTTTCATTTGGATGACATTTGGCTTATAGGAGTGTCATTGGAGGTATTTGCTATGTTTGATGGAATAAAGGCTTAGAGTAAATCAGAAGGCTTTTTCTCCTTCGCTATAGATGGATATCACTAAAATGCCACCCTTAGCTCCCTGCTTTTCATTGCTTCATGTTCTTTCTCCATACTGTCCCTCAATTTTTCTTATTCATTTTGTTTCATGTAGACCTCTGATGACATGGACACAAAGAATATACAGTACTGACAAACAAAATTTTCCAACCAAGTCACCACCCTTTCCGATCCCAGTATCCAATTTTAAGAAATTTAACCTGAGTCATCTGTAAGCCCATTTTGTCTTCACAGGACAATCTCATTATTAAATTTTTATTTAATTATTTAAAAATACAAAGATAATAAAGGCAATTTCTTCCCACAAATACTAAATTTAAAGGTAGAAAGTCTACACAGAGAAGTATAGAGAAAACGTCAGGAAAAACTCAAAGAAGTTAAAACAATTTGTAATTTAATTACCCTAGAAATACTGTGGCTTTGTCTGACATTGTATAATCCCCTAATCTCTTGCTGTTTTTGACTTTTAAATTGCTGTAGAGACAAAATTAGTCTCTTGTGCTTAGCTTAACATTTTATGTTTATTGAACAAAGTACAATTAAAATTACCTTTGCACTTGGACATTTGTTGGATTAAATTAAATAATTTATTTTCAACCTACTATAAGACATACTCTAATGGAAATGTTCTCTTCTCATTTTGAATCTTTATTTTACATAGAAATTTGAAACAGAAATGTCCCCCTGAAAATATAACTATGGTAAGATTTAGAGCTTTAATTTTTTTAGAATTAAGTTTGTTTCTAGAACCAAATATGTATATGTTATTTATTTATCGCACAAGGAAAAGCACATGGATTCTTATTAATTGGGAAATAACATATCACAGAAATTTCTTTCTTGTAAAAATGCATATATTTATATTAATGTCTTTATAAGTGAGTAACTGTTGTAATGACTTAGTCTCTAATATCTGAAAACTTCATTTGTATCTTTTAAAACAGTTTCTAAAATTTTATCAGTAGGAGAAAACAGAATGTGTTTGGATGCATTAAGGAATTTAATTAAAAACCCAGAGTAACCTACTAAAATATTCTCCTGGGTGTAAAGGTTGTTCATCTTTGCGCATTAAGAGTGGTTAAAGTTCTTTTGCAAGTTATTAATTTCTTTTTCCAGGATACCCTGACCACTTAGCTAAATAACTCTTTCAGTGGAACACAATGCATTAGTCAGTGCCTTGAAGGAGTTAGTGCTCCACTGCCAGACAAATTATTTTACACGGGCCAATTGCATATAGTCAATGCCTCACCTTTTTAACGGCAAGAAGTGCTTGTGTTGGTTTTATGCACTAAACAATGAATGTAGGTACCATTATAAGTAATTTATATTTATAGCATTTTCAAGTACAATTTTTATTAGTGGAAACAAAATGTCAATGTCTCTAGTAATATTGTACCGGTTGAGAAATAAGGAAATCAGTCCACTTAAGAAATGTCCCTGCAACTTATCTAAAATCATGAAGGAGAACTTAAAAATGTAGAATGAGAAGAGAATTTAGGCTGCATGGAGATGTCATAAATCTTACATTTTACAGCACCATTACTGAAATAGAATAGAATAAAATTAGGCAGATCAATTCAACTCAAATTTTAGGCTCAAATTTCTAATCAACAATTACAAGATTATGCTAACACAAAAACAAGCAGTCATTTTTCCATAGTTGAGTCACTGGAACTAACTGTATTGCAATTCATTTCTTGAAGAGGTCCAACTTAGGCAGGTACAAAGCTTATTGGAGTACTTGATCGAGTTCTTCCACAGTTTTGCTCGTTGAGTACATTCCTATTGATTACTCTTCTGTAAGGCCTTGTAAGGGAAAGATTAGAAAAGTAGTACAAGACATATTCAAACACAAAAAGGAAATCATTACACAGAATGAATTTCAGGATTTTTGCTTTAATATTTAGGCTTTCTTTCTCTAGTTCAATAAGAAGAAAGGTTTGTACTAATATTGTTTAGACAAGATATCATGTCTACATCTTGTCCTCTGAATAACTACTATGAAGACAACAATATGCAATGTGTTAATTATTGTAACAGTTTCATTGCTATTTTATCTTTTTTCTCATTGAAATGAATAAAACATTAAAAATGAATATAACTACTAATAAATGAAAGGCACTTGAATACATATCAGCTCTATTTGATATTTTTAATAAGTAAAGTTACAGAAGAAGTTTAGAAAATTTGTCCTTAGATAGAAGGATATCCTTAGATAGAAAGCAAATTGTTCTGCTCCCACTTTGAAATGGAAACTGGCAACACATATTGAAAGTAAATAAGCAAGTTGAATTACATATGCATGCTTGAGTTCAAGGCAATGTCCAAAGTTTGTAAAAAATCTTTTAGGAGTAATTTTTTAAAAGAAATCTGCACAGAAACTTACAGCTGAAGCGTCTGATTTTAGCATATAAAAGAAGGCATGAGTTGGTCTCTTGGGTTATAACCCAGACCTTTACCTTCTTGGTTGGAAAAGTGGATGGATGTCATGTGTAGGTTGGATTGATATTTATGTCCCAGGAAGGGCGGGACAGCAGTGGGAAGCATCCATTTCTCTGAACTAATAATGTACGAGACAATTCACAGAAAGCTAGGGGTGCTGTGTCATCCCATTGGGAATTGGAGACTATGATATAATTCAGGGATGGATTTTTTTTAAACCTCTTTGAACTTGAACACGGTTTTTATGCTTAGGGTAAAATGAAAATAAGAGAATCCGAGTCAACTGCCCACTGTGGCAGCTACATGTGACCAGACTATTCCACTTCTCACATGGAATTTTGGAATGCACAGTTCCCCTGGTATCCAAACAGCAGAAGATTGGAAAATCCCTTACGTCCCTAAGACAATGTACATATTTACACCAACCTGTATATTCCACTTCAACAGTACTTAGAGGTATGTTTGCGTCGTCTTGGGGTGGTGGCTTATTTCCTGGAGATTTCTATGCATAAAACCCAAAAAATTATTAGCACCAAAACTTTTAAATGAAGACATTAAAAATCAAAGGACCTTAATTAAAAATATTTTTCAAAATGTTTTGAATGAAAATTACTTTCTAAAGTTATTTGGTATTTAGGACAGGGTGTACAAGGTGTACAGGGTCTCACTGCATAGATCAGACTCATAGTGATCCTCCTGTTTACAGCCTCCCAGGAGCTGGGATTACAGGTGGGCAGCACCACACCCAGTTTCAATAACCATCTCAGCACATCCCAAGGGCAGGGCAGACATGGCAGGCCAGGGGATGGAACTCCTGACCCCCTGCATCTGCCTAAGCAGGAGCTTTAATCTGCTGAACTATTTGGCCACCCCTTTCTAAAGTTATTTGGGGATAAATTTTGCTTTCATAGATATTAGTAAATATTAGTTTAAGTTTTTATTTGTATTTTTAAATAGTATTTGGTGTTCAGTAGTTGCAATATGACCTCATTCATGAACTCTTCCATATTCCTGTGCAGTAATTAATAGAGAAAATTCATGAATATACAAATATACTAATGAAATGTTCTAAATTTTTCCAACTCAATATTTAATTGATTTTTTTCAGATTTAAAATATTGATCAAGAGAGAAGACAATTTTGTTTGCTATATATTCTCAAATACAAGATGATTTTTTTCCAATATATATACTTCAGACAAGAGAAGTAAATGCATATTCAAGCCCTCATACAATCTTTCATACAACAGAAGTGCTGTCAAGTTAATGAACTACTCTACTTATTAATCTATAGTAAAATTTGTCATTTGCTTAAAGAATTATGGTAGATGCATTTTATGGAATAATGACAATCATAAAAGTGAATAATCATGGGAGTCACTTTACAGACACTGTTTACAAAGAAAGTAAACAAAGTAACTTAACAGATTTGTTATTATTTTGTGGCTTCATCACTGAAAGATAGCTAATGTTAAAAGAAGTATTTTATGCACACCTATTAAAGGGAATATAATAATTATGGTCTAGAGATCACAGACATTAAGAAAAAAATGAATGAAAAGCCTATGGTACCAATCTTTTGTGACTAGGTGCTTAGGATGTAGGAAACAGATCCAGTGATGTATCATAGTGTCTCTCTGATGCTTTGTCTTACACATCTTAGAAAGTTATGGGCTGGGGAGATAGCTCAGTAGAATAAGTGCTTGCCTGACAAGCTCAAGGTCCTGAGTTCAATCCTCAGTATGGAAAAAAAAAAAAAAGAAAGAAAGAAAAAGAAAGTTATATGCTTTGGAAATCTGTATCATATGGATTTAAAAGTATCTTTACTGATTTTTGAATGATCTCATGCTGAGAATTTTTGGAT
>NW_004524803.1:3328876-3351786 GCF_000260255.1 Octodon degus | reverse complement strand
AAATTATATATTTAAAGATATCTAAATGTATAATTTTACTTTAAAGACTTTGCACATGAATGTTATAAGCAGTAATTTGCTTCATCTGTATCCATCAAAATATACTAAATTATGTTAGACAAAAACTTGGGGCCGGAGCTAGGGAGATAGCTTAGTAAAATAAGTGCTTCCCTGGCAAGCACAAGGGCCTGAGTTCAATCCCCAGTTCTGCAAAAACAACAACAACAACAACAAAAAACTTGGGACAAATCTTTAATTGAGAACATGGAAGGCAGATTCATCTTGCAGGGGTTTCCTTGGCAAGCACAAAGGCCTGTGTTCAATCCCTGGTTCCACAAAAAAAAAAAAAAAAAAAAAAAATTCTGCTAAAATGACTCAATCTAATTACATGTCCAGTTGAAAAACAGGGAATGTTAAACAATTATCACTCTTTTTGTTTTACTTTTACTCAAAAGCTCAGACACATCTAACACTGTTCACAACAGATTTAAAGTAAAAATTGAATTCTCACCCTTATCAGCAGCCGGACACAGAAAGCAAGAGAGAGGATAGTTCCAACAATAGCAGCTATCACTCCCAGGACAATAGCTATTATCACTATGGGGGGAAAAAAGAGAAGAAAAATTATGTAAGTGTGAAATAAACTATCACATATTACTTGAAAATTGAACAGGTAAAATGAGGATAAATTCACCTTGCCTGGTCACAGAAAACTTAGGCAAAATTTTTTGCATATCATTGTATTTCCCAAACTTGGTATCTTCACAGTAAACCTGTGGGGCACTTGGAACTATGAGTGACAAAATATTTTCTTGGATCACATAGCTAGTTAATGGCACAACCAACACCCCAGGGGTCTGAGTCCAAATCCAGTGTTCTTTACAGTTATTATAGGTATAAGCTATGTGGACACTCTACGTGAACAGGAGAAAAAAACTCACATTCTTTCATAGTTGAACATTTGGAGACAAAATAATGTTTTAATGTATCAAAGGATATCAAACAGATTAAAGAATCATTAAGTTTGGAACAAAACTTGCATAAACTGTTTTCAAATGAATAAATCTTATAATGCTAAGTCAAACAATTACTTAAGTAGAATTATAATTATAAACCAGTTTTACTGTGTCCTAAGCTTGTGTTCCTTCCAGAGCACTTATGCTTTGTGGCTATGTGTCCCCCTAAAGCCACATGCAATCGTGGCTTCTGGAGTTTGCCATTGATTTGTGATCTAATGCTGGGATTATGGATGTGAGTGTCCTGGGGCAGGTCCTCTGCATTAGAATGTAAAGAGGGGTGAGAGGCCAGCTAGCTGCCTGAGCTGCTGCCACTCCCTTTGCGCTCTTGCTCTTTACCTCTGCCATGAAAGGTTGCTCTCTGCCAGGTGCCACTCTGCCTTGGAGCCAGCTGAGTTCAGACTGAAACCTCCAGTTACTGTGAGTTAAATAAACCTCTCCTTCCTTCATTTTGGGTGTCGGGCATTTGTCCCAGCAACGAGAGAAAAGTCACTGAGACAAGCACCTTCATGTAGTCACTAATACAGTGACTAAAAATATTTTTTTAGTCTGGCGTATATTTTAAATTAAGCACCTGAAACTACTTAAGTTAGAGGACCTCTTCATTCTGCGTAATATTTATAGCACTCTTCGGTGATGTAAGTGGTGCTGAAGAGTACAAATAGAGCTGAACTTGTACATTTACTTGGCTAATTTATGACTAAAAGTCATTATTTTTAAATTTCAAGAGACAAAGTATCTTTTTTAAAAGTAGCTTTTCCTACTTCGGATGTTGTCTAGCCTTCTTGTTCGCTCGTCCTTAGTCTATGAGATAACAGTGAAGTTAGAGTTTGATGCTATCATTGATTTATTCCTGTGTGCAGTGTGGACATGGCCAAGAGTGAATAGAGAGTTCAAAACGCAGGACAAAAATCCTTCAAAAAACCCTAAAAAACAAACAAAAAAATGCAGAACAGCAGGAACATAAATAAATTAAAGCTAGATCAATGGTAAGACCAAGGGAGGAGGATTACACCAATAATATCAAACATGAATCAAGATTGAAGTGCTCTGCACTTACTGATAATATGCTATTTAAACAATCTTTAAGCTTGGTTTTTGTACATTAGGGAGGAGGGATGGTCAGTTATTTTATAAGCTAAGAAACTTTTCTCAGGTACCCAAGGTTGATTGTAAATCCAGGAAAATTTAAATTTAAAGATTATAAAATGTTTTGTCGCTATTTCCAAAATGTTTAAAAATTATAAAGACTTCTTGTAAATTTGTAAAGAGAACATCTTATTTGTCTTGTACAACTTCATGTGAGCAAAGTTAATGGTATATGCTTTTCTGTTTTAAAATACACACTTTTTATTTCTTAGGCATTTCAAACTGGTAATCTGCAATTTAAAAATTGAAAGGTATAATACAACTAAATGGAAAGCAAGAACTCAAGGATTAAACAATGAAAAGAGGGCAAGAGGAAAGGCTAGGAAACATGGCAGGGGCAAAACTATACATTTATATACACAAGATGGTTAAGGCAATGATCCTGAGAATCTCCATCAGGTTTTTGAAACTAGCAGTTAATTGATAGGATTCTCACTTTGACTAACTATAGATGCTGATACCTGTGAACTAAGCAACTGCACTGAAGATAGCAGTGTGTAATACTAGGGCCATGTTTGGAATCCCTGTCATTCTGGCCTTCTAAAAACGTACTGCTTCTAATGTCATATCAATTACTGCTATATTCTCTCTCAAGTAAATGTTTCTTTGAAAAAGAAAAGGTAATAAATGAAAACAAGAGACAAGAAAAAAAATAAAATGGAACAATTATTATTCCATAGCAAATATTTACATACCTGGTTCTGAAAAGATGTGTGGAACTCTCTGTTTTGGTCCTGGAGCTAGACAAAATTTGAAAATACATCAGAATAAATGGTTTATGTAAAAATTTTAGACCTAGATTATTTGTAGATGTCTCTTTAACCTATTTGGGCATGAGTTTCAGCTTTCAATATTAAACTCACAAGTTTAGTAGGAAATGTGTCATCAGACTATCAGTAATTTCAGAATCTACTTTTACTATTTAAAATGTATTCATGGGTGAGAAGTAGCAAACTATTCTCTTTGCTAAAATGTAGAGTGCGAGACAATTGCAATGAACTACCTGAAGACTTCCATAAGCGGTAATGGCTGTTTTATTTAAATATAATAATGTTGAGAAGAAAGGAGACACACAGAATCAAGACCCCACCCAAACTTTAATCCTATCAAAGGTCACGTGGCTATTAATTTTCCAGTTTTATTTTTCACCCATTGTTTGCTTCCAAACTCATACTGCATTTCATTTGATCTTTTACAATTGTTTCACTGGATTCCTTGTCTGTAGAAGTTTCTAGAAAAATTATTTGCCTTAAGGTTCCAACCAGTGAGTCTACGCATTACATTTCTTTCAATGTTATCTCCATGTATTCTCTTCCTTATTGAAAACTTTTTGTACTATAACCACAGAAATTTCTTGAATTTACTTAATACAAAAAACCATTGTATTCCATTGTGTCATGTAGTAAAGGGCTCTCATATTTTGACATTCTTCAGAAGTTATGTACACAGTTTCATTGAAATCTGTCTTCTCTTTTATTGTACCAGAGTCTGAGGGCTTTGGAGAAAAGAGTTTCAGCCATGACCAATGTATCTTACTAGTCCATTTCTCTTTGCTTCAGTATTCTCTTGGCAAAAATGCATAGCACAATGCTTATCTTAGGTTCCTGTGAGAATAAATTAATTATGCATGAAAACACTAATTGCCCCAGAAAGCTGGCCATTATTTCTACAATTCATGGCCAGTAGCACCATGAATGCCCCCCTTAAATGCTTTCCAGTTTGACACCATCATGTTGAAGTCACCTGAAAGTGAGTGAGATTATTTAATTAGACCCAGAAGCCTAATAGCTAGATCAAGCCCCTTAGCCTCATTCCCTTGTTTGTTTTTGGTTCTCCTTGGAATATATTGCTGCCATTTAATTTGGGCATTTTCTCAGTGGTTCTTCTAGCTTCTGATCCCATAGCCACTCTACAAGTCTCCTCTCAGGTTTATTTTACACTTGGAGTATCTTCCCTCAGCACCTGCTGCAAAAGGCCCTCTCACTTTCTACTATCAACCAGGCCTTTTAAAGTCATCTTCTTCTCAAAAGAAAAATATTGAGGAGGCCTCCTGCCTACCCATATCTCAGCATTCAGCTTCACTCACAGCTGTCACTTCTCAGGGACTTGGGATGTGTCAGAACTTTGGACTTCTACATACATCTTGCCTTCTAGTTCTGCATGCGGCACCAGTGCCCCCACCACCCCTAGGGCTAGTGATTGAGTCCAAGCGTGGTGGTCCACGCCTGTAATCCCAGCACTGGGGAGGCTGAAAAGCAGGAGGATCACTACAAGTCTGAGCTGCCTAGTGAGACCCTGTACCAAACACATAAATTGAAAAAAAAACCCAAAAAACCAAAAAAAAACTTGCCTAATGTTTAGAAAAGCACTATGGGGCAAGGATTATTGGCTTCCTTAAGGGATAGAAGTCCTGTAAGGCAATTTGCCAAGGGTCCGCAGGCACCACAGGCCCAGCCCAGGTCTGCACCCACTCCACTGACCCTGAGGCCCTCTTCCCATGACATGAATAGATCTCTTTGGCCCTGTATTTAATGGCCACATCCATCTTTCTGTGTTTATTTTTGGATTTTGAGGAAGGGGCTACAGGGTAATCAGGGTCTCACCCCTAGATCGGACTCGTAGTGATCCAGCTGTTCACAGCCTCCCATGAGCTGGGATTACAGGCACACGCCACCACATACAGTCTCAGTTGCCATCTCAGCGTGCCCTGGAGATGGCAAGTCAGGGCCATCTGTGCTATTTTAGTTTTAGTTTCTTTAACTCATAGTATTATTTCTGTGAGAAATTCCAGAAATGAGAGCTGCACAGCAGTGGGTGTCATATCTACTTTGCTTGCATTTCTGAGTGTTTGTCATAGTTTCCTCCCGGTGACTGATCAGGTAGCATTGGACTTGCATCCCAGCAGGTACTCCATGTGTATAAATGAAAACAGACCTGTTGACCCCAAAGGGAAGTGAGAGCCTGAAGTCACAGCAACTTCTCCAGTTCTCTTTGAAGGAGTGGGCTGACCTATAACTGTACGAAACAGAAATTGAGAAAGGGACTGAGGACTGAGGTGACTAAGTGGACCATGAAATAAATCACAAAAGATAGCTTCACCCCATAGCCCTGCTAGTGGTAGCTCCAGAAGTTCTACCTGGCTTATAGATGAAATAAGGAAGACTTGGTTTCTACTTTGGACAATGGAAATGTATGCCTCAGAAAAGGAGTAGGAAGGCTTTCTCAGACCTAACTGAGAGGCAGGGTCACCAGGATTCCTCAGCTGGAAGCACAGATTCCCTGAGAACTCACAGAGAACTGAGCACATCTGTGATGCCTCTGGTCCGGATACTCAAGGGCAGAGCACCCAACTAGTGTCCTTCTGTCAAATGCCAGCTACAGTTTGCTCCCAAATTGTGGAGTCAGGACTCATTGCTCCAAAACTCTCTGAAAGGTTTTATCTTGTCTTATAAATCCCTGTTTAAAATTCTTCCTCCTTGACTTGGAACGTTTTTTACATCTTAAAATGTTAATGGTTACTTATGGAAGTACATATATTTCTTCCAATATTCTATTATATCTTCTCCCTTAGAGAATGAGAAGCTTTGCTAGCTTATTGTCTATGAATACATCATAGGTAATTAAATGTAGGTATTAAAATTACCAAGGTTAAAACTGATATATTATGGAATATTATATAATATATTTTACACATATATTATATATATCACGAATTAACTAAAGAGAGTACTAAAACACTGCTTCTGAATTATTCTTCTTTAGCAAGGTATGATTTTTTAGATAATATAAAAAAAATGCTTTCAGACACTAACCTAATGGTAGGAATTTTGAGCTCCAGCAAATGTTAAGAGTAAAATTATGGCAAGAAATACTGTCTTAAAATAGGTTAAAATATAAAAAATTATAAAAATTATAAAAAGGAACAAATAATGAAGAAAAATAATCTATGTCTCTTAGTAAATGCTGAAGGTAAGCTTTCTGTACTCCCACAGAGTGGAATGTGGGCTACCCACTGCAGTCCTTAAAGGCACATAATCAGCAGAAGTCATGTCTATCCATGAAAGTGTTACAAAAATAGTTAATGAGAATAAGTGGCAAAAATAGTCAGAACATGTTACAGGCCAGAAGCACTGAGTACACTTTTGACAAAAACTTGAGATCAGCCGAAGGTTTAGCTACTTGGGAATAAAACTGGAGAAGTCATTTGAAGTGTTCTGTTTTTATCAGTTTTGTTTCTTCCCCTCTTCTATGATTTCTCCCTCAAATCCTTCTGTTTTATATATTTCATTTCAGTACAACTCATTTACATTTGGGACACACATATATAAATCCTTTATAGATACCAAGTAGGCTTTGTGATAGGAAAACTTCTTTTATTTTGAATATCCCCAGCACTAGTATAAATCTCTGAAAAAGAGAGATGTCCAGTGAAACAATAATAGCCATGAGTATTTTGTTAACTTCTTATAAACAATGAAGTGAATTTCTAGATTGCATCTTGATGTGATCAAAATGACTCAGTAAAATATCAAAATAGCATATACAGAATAAGAGCCAGCCCATCATCAATAAAAGATCAAGAAAATATTTTCAACATTACAATAAAAAGCATTCATTTTTTTCAAATAGAAGAAAAAACACAAAGGTGAAAATAATTCCACAGAACAGAAAGCTTGTCAGTATTAAATAAGTAATAAAATGTTTAAAAATAAGTGAGGCCATCCAGGAATTTGACTATGACTATGTACACATCTTCTCCTCCAGGTTGCCAGCGTGGCACTCGGGATAACCTGAGTTGAATTCCCATGGGATTCCATCAGGGAAGTGTGGTCATCTACGGATGGAGCCCCACTGTTCCATGTGAGCACCCAAAGGCCATGTGTGATGTGACGGCCTCTTTCCTCCCTTCCTCATTCCTTGACACCCTGTTCTTCCCTCTGTGGCTACAACCATTCAAGACATCAGATTTTCTCATATCCAAATCTTTGTGCCTGTTGGTGCTTCTCTTCACATGAGACATTTCCATCCCTGTCTTTACCTCACTATGTTCTTTTCAATTCTCAATTGGGAATTTCTAACATTGAAGACAGTACATTGCTTAGAGAAGCAAAGTCATTTAGACTGTTGTCAAAGCCTGGGTACATATCATGCAAGCTCCATCTGCATATGAGCCCACTGTGAGCTCTGCCATGACCCCTCCTAATTGGAGTTAGACTACAACTTTCATTTATTGCCAGTATTTGGACTCATAAAGAAAAGGCAAAAAAACCCCAAAAACTTAAGATTAGGTCTTTAATAGCCATATACATGTTCTTAGGCCTTGAAGGTTATTGGACAAGCTCTGTGTTTATTTATTGCTAGTCAAGTTACAAATGTTTTTGGTTCTTTTGCATGAAAAAGGCAAGCATTTCATTGAAGTCTAACAAAGCATTTTAGGATAAAGGAATAAGTAGGGGCATGAGGAAAACAGCGGTCAGTTCCACTTAATGGAGGAGTTAGTGGAAAGACCTCACAGTAGAGTTCATTGAATTTTTCTTAAAAGTACATATGGGATTCACTAGGCTGACTCTGTGGACCTTTAGGTCCACAATCAGCCGTGTCATTCATTGGGGACATCACTGCAAGGTTGGGGAACTTGTATATTCTTTTTTTTTTTTTTTTTTTTTTTTTGGCGGAACCAGGCATTGAACTCAGGTCCATGCGCTTGCGAGGGAAGCGCTTATTCCACTGAGCCATCTCCCTGGCCCCTCCCCCCCTTTTTTTTTTTGCGGAACCGGGGATTGAACTCAGGTCCATGCATTTGCCAAGGAAGCGCTTATTCTACTATATATTCTTGTAGTTGCAGCAGGACATGAGGAAAAGGAATAGAGACAAGGATGGGCAGCAGAAGGAAAGGTTAAAGACATACAGCAGCCCCATGTGTCATGGACCAAACTGTAGAACTTGGACCTTATCCTGAGGGCAGCAGAAAGCAAATAAAGGGTTTAGAGCAAATATTCTGCAGGGGAAGTCATTTTCAGAGGTATAGAGGATTATGTGGATAGGGTAGAGAGCATGTTCAAAGAGCCTGTGTTTCTGGGAGTGACCCAGATAAGCAGGCCCTGAGCTCATAGGGCCCTGCTCCTCAGAGAGGGTCCTTATCCCTCTATGGCATTGCCCTGGGTGAAGAAGACCTGCAGCCTGAGGGCACTGTGGGACAAAAATTACAGCAACTTGTAAAAGGACATTCACAAAGACCAAAAATAAGATTTAACATCTCTTAAAACCAACAGCTTAATGCTTATTATTTTCAATAAAGTCAAAGAAGATAAAAAGAATATCATAAATATATAAGCAAACTATGCATATAAATTTTTGGTATCCAAATAAAATGTTTCAAGAAAAGAGAGTTCACTAAAATAGGCTTGGAACTTTATCAAAACAATTTTAACCCTTTAGCAAATAGATTTCTTTCACCAGCAGCTATCCCTCACAGAAAAAAAAATACCATATAGAATTTGTGCTCAGAAGAAGTAGAAGCTAAAGCCTCAAAGGAAAAAGAAATGTCTGCCCCCAAGTTTACAGAACAGGATTCTTATGATGTCTTGTATTAGGGTACAGTACTTAAAAACTGAAAGGAAATAAAGGGTTGCCTAAAAACTGTGATATGTGTGTTGTCTTTGTAACAATATAATAATAGTAGCTGATCTATAAAATGACCTTCCTCATTGTTTTCCTCCATTTTCTGTGGGAAAAAAAAAAGGTAAATAACTGAAGAATTACAATGCGACTTCATGCTGGCTTGCTTAATGGTGAAAAGAGGGCAAAGACACTTACTCTTGAAAGTCTATAACTTAAAAAACAGTATCAGCTTGAAAAAATAACAGTTCCTTTTATGCATATAAGGTATTCTTTTCTTTTTCAGTGTTTAATTAGATTTTAAAGAACTTTCTAGATTTCTAAGAAGTTTCACTAGGGGCAATTTAAAGAGTTTTACCAATAGCTTCAAATTAAGTAAACCAGTATTTCACTGAGTAAAAAAGCATCTTTCATCTGAATGGAGAAAGACAAGAAGAACTTTGCTGTATATTTTTAGATGCTTAATAGTTTACCTTGGTAAAGTTCATTGGTTTACGTAATGACAATTCCAAGTGTCTTTTCAGACAGGTGTCATGATGACCAGTTGATTCTTGTATTGAATAAATTTCATAAAATTGTCACTTTTATATTTCCTGTTACATTATTTTATAAAAGTTAACAAAAGTATTCAATTTTTAGTCATCCTGTATTTAAGTAACTGGACTGGCAAGTGCTTAAACTACTTTCTCTTTCTTCCTTCCTTCCTTTCTGTCTGTCTGGGGATTGAATTTGGGACCGTGTGCTTGCCAGGCAGATACTTATGTAGTTTACTCCAGTGACATATGCCACTGAGCTATGTCACTGGAGTAAACTACTTTCAAAAGTTAAGAAAGCATCTACATAGTCCTCTAAAACCAAAAATATTTAGTACTACATTTGGTTACTTCAGTCCTCATGTCTACCTGTCTCCTTGTTTCCTGTGGACCTAATTAGCTAATACAAATCTATGGATATCTTCATGTCTAAAATACTGCAAAATATTTATGAATATGTGAATGTTGAATTGGATATCTTACTGTTTCATTTTTAGATCAGTGAATTTAATAGAAAATATTGAAGACAATTTCTAACCCTTTTTTTTTTTCTTTTGTGGAACTGGGGATTGAACTCAGGCCCCTGTGCTTGCCAGGCAAGTGCTTATCCTACTGAGCTATCTCCCAATTTCTAACCCTTAAACAAAACTTGCCTAAAACTTACTAGAAGAGTGTGTGTCCTTTTTTTTTTTTTTTTTTTTTTTGCTTCTTTGTGCTTTGAAGCCTTAGGTTTCCATAGTTCAATCAGTTTTCAAAAGTTTCTTCTTAGTGTTCAGATATAAAATTTGCATTCAAATATTGGTCTGTTAAATTCTAGCTCAAATTAGGAAAGCAGTTTAAGCTAGAAGGCAACTTAACTTCCCTCTTTTACAAATAGATGTGTCTGAGTATCAAGCTTCCCAGGAATTAATGGGCCTTATGTCAACGTTACTTAATATTTTTTTAAAAATGGCAATGAGCTCTTAAAACCTTACTCTCAAGCCCAGACCCATGTATACTTGCAAATGAATTACTGGCTGGCCCATGAGCCATAGGTAGAATTTTAGGAGAGATGTAAAGGAGGATTTAAGATATAGAAATTAAATAAAAGACAGAAAACAGAAAGTAGAATGTGTATTCATGTGGATGTTGGGGAGCAACTTGGGCAAAGACTTGCAAACCGATGACATTCATGAGTTTAAAGTCTAAAAGGAAAATGAATCCAAATAAATGAGTAATCAGATTAGCAAGGCCTCTAACATCTAGCTTAAAATTCAGGTTCTCTGACAGTAAAATGCTGTTTTCTGTGACCAACAGTAGTACATCTCCTAGCCATCTGCCGTATGCTTGATCTTAAAGACCACATGCCTTTCCCAACTGTTGACATTTCTAAACTGCAATGTAATTATAAAGCACAAAAGTAAAATATAATGTTTGACAAATATTCTGAAGTTTTGCTTCATGGCAACACTTTCTGTGGCTGAACTCCTGCCATGATGTGATAAAGTCAGATCACACAGTCTCTGGTTGCATTTGGGTTTCCTTCTGACTTGGTGGCTGATAAGTCTTATCTTGCAAAAGCACATCCTTACAGGGATACACCCTGCCTCAAAATGCTTCATCTACTTTCCAAGCCAGAAAACTAAATGTTTTAAATGTTACAATTTTTTGGCATTTTTTTTGAACCGTGGAAACTTGCCAGTCAATTTCTCTATAGAAGTTTTGAAGAGTTAATTTGTGGTAAAACTGGTACAAAAATTCATAGTCAATGATATCTAACTCTGTCTTTTTTTCCAGACCTCATTGTCTTTGAAGAATGAATCATAAATGGAAATCTTCCATGTGACAAAAGATGTTTGAATCCCACTGCCATGAAATAATACCTTAAGCGAGCTAGTGAGCTTTGATCTTGAGCCAAAGAACCTTCAAAGTCTATCTGGGTCAAGTTGTAATGATAACCAAGTTTTTCACATTACAGTTTGGAATCCCTTCACACAGAGGGTAATAAACTTTTTGTGCACAGGGATAGAAATTAAAATTTTGGGCTTGGCAGTACTCAGTTAGCTGCACTGTCTGTTGTCATTCATTTTTCTTTTGGGGAAACCTTTTATTAAGCCAAAGCAGCCAAACACAATTCAGAAAAATGGAACTTTCTAAAAGAAAAAGTGGTCTTTGGGACAATTTTAGAGTACAATGTTTTAAGTAGCACCTAAGGACTCTTGTCTCTTCTCTCTCAGTCAGTGGTTCTTGAAAAGCAGGGACTGTTGGCTTGGGTAATTAGGGGGCTAAGTGTCACATGCAGTGATGCATGTGTTGGTCATTTCCATCCATCGACCAGTCACACTGTTGCCCTCCCTAACTTGGTGCAAATCTGCTTTCTCTCCAGTCTGCCTCGAAGGTGTTATGACTTAGGACAATGGTGGCGAATGTTTTTAGAGCTTTCAACAGTACTAACAGCTGACTTTGCCATGCATGCCATAGGTTTGCCACCAGTGGCCTAGGAGAGCATCAGTTA
The DNA here is from genome assembly GCF_000260255.1 of Octodon degus. Lineage (NCBI taxonomy): Eukaryota > Metazoa > Chordata > Mammalia > Rodentia > Octodontidae > Octodon > Octodon degus. The sequence goes on along the minus strand of NW_004524803.1, from coordinate 3,339,976 downwards.
CTCTCAGAGAACCCTGGAGCTTTCTAGGTAGCTTGGCTCTGTTCTTCCTAGTTCTTGGTTATTCTCATGATGTAAAGCCATGCCTAGGTAATTGGGATAGAGAGAAAAGCTAGGCCACAATCGCAGCCATTGTATACTGTTTTGCAGAGATGTTTCTGTCCTTGGTACAGTGAGAAAGGAGATCACAGTTTTGGTCTTGCAATTGTCATCACAAGAGGGAGAATCGAGAAATTCCCTAAAATTGTCTTGGCCTCTGTTTTTTTCATTTCTAATATGAGAGTAACTACAATTCAGAATAGATAGAACTTCTGTTTTAGGACCCTCTCACCTGCTCCTTACACACAGAAATGCCCGTGCATGTGCACACCCACTTGATTTCACCCTAAGCACTTTGCAAAGTAAACAGACCCAGTGGAAATGTTCAGTGGAAGCTGACCTGGTGACAGCCTCTTGTTCTTCACAGGAACTGAGCCTGGAAATCCTTAATCTAAAACCAAGTTTTTCCAGGATTCCTTCATGCAGAGCATAATATACTTTTTGTGCATAGGGATAGAAATTAAAATTTTGGGCTTGGCAGTCTGTAGACTCTCTATCACTATTGTTCATAAATTATCGATAATTCATTTTATGTTAAAATTTGGCCATTTTCCAATAATAATTTATGGGCAGTACAATTTTAAGTTAATATTACATGTCATACAATATTCTTCCTTTTTTGGCACTTAGAAATATAAAAATCATTCTTGTGCACTACACAAAAGTAGGTGTGGGGCTGAATTTGAACACTCATTTTTGATGGGTCCTGCATTTGTATAATCAAAATCTCTGGATATGGAACTTTAAGATCTTCTTTTTCAGCTACCCTGAGATACTACTAATGTTCAAGCAACAAACTGCTTTTCTGTACTAATGGGCCATTGAATAAGTTCACTAGATTATCATAGGCATTAAAAATGAAGGCATGGAGAATAGAAAACATCAAAGTGTATCACATAGTATAAGGGTAAGCATTATTTTGTGGAATTTTGTTTCATGTGTGTTTCTTTATGTATACATGTGCATGGGAGTAGTTAGTGAGTTTCAGCATACATTTACCATCTCTCAGTAAAACTTGATCATGTTTTAGGACTAATATGCCTGGCTCTACTCTCATCTGAATGCCTTGCTGCCAGAGGATAAGAGGGAATCAGTAGCCAAAGACTCTCCTAATGACATATCTGAGGTCTTCACAAGCCATTGGCCATTTGATTCTTAAGTAATATTACTTTACATAAGATCCATAAAATCAGTTGGAATCTCTGAGAACACTGGGCTGTTCATATGTCTGGGAGTGTTGAGACCAGCTGCTTTTTATAGTATTAAACTGGGCAATGGGTTCATTAATAAATGTGTGGAATGATTTTTAGAATATATACCAGGACAAGGCTAAACAAAACATTATGTGCATATATGTGTATATGTACATATTCAGGAACAAAGAATATGCAATAAAATATGGAATAAAAACAAAAAAGTACGATAATAAATGTTGGCTGCAAATTCACAAATGCATATGGATTAAACCTCTGTATTAAGGGATATAGTTTGAAGTTAAACATACAGATTATGAACACCCAACAATTATATTTATTATATATGTATTTGTAAATTTATATATTTATAAATATGCCAAATTACAACAAAAATAAAATGAAAGAATGAAAAATGTATAAAACTTGTGAGCAATGGTACACTAGACAAATAAAAAAATATGAAAAGAAAGAGAAATCACAATATTAATGAGACTAAAAGGACCAAAACCAGAGACATTATAAAGAATGAACATGATTAATTTATATTGATACAGGTTATATTACACAGATGTCCTTATGTAAATATAGATCATTACAATCCTACAACATAGCAATAAAGAATATAAAGTAAAGAAGCAATTAGCAGAGATACAATACTAGTTTGAAGTTTTAACAGATTTGTCCTATTGTGTCAGGTCAATGAAGCAAAATGCGAACAGTGGAAGGATCTGAACACTATCTGCCCTGTTTAAATCCTTGGCCATGGATTTAAACTTCTTTTCTTGTTAATAAATAAATGAGGATGGACTTCTTTAGGCCTTCCCACATGCCCACACAGGCCTTCTGAAGGGGTATTGATACAGTGCCTGACGAATATTTTGAGATCTCACACAACCTATTCGTCTTTTTCCTGTGTTTTGTGTTTATTTTCTTTTGAGTTTTAAGTCTAATTACAATGGGAAAATGAGTGGTAACATCAAGGAAAAAGTCCCTAAATTAAAAAAAATCTAGCATATATTATAAAATAAAGTGGAAAAACCTAGTAATCATACGGTCAGAGGTAGCTCATCAGCTAACCTAACTGCCAGAGACTTTCATGAAAGGTTTCACCCTTATGAAAACAAGAAGAATATGGAACTATAGTGGTGTGAGTGGAAGGAAGTGCACAATGCTATGTATGGCAAAGAAAATGACCCAAATGAAGTCTCTAAGTGTACTGACTCCAGAGTTGCTCTTCTACATTCACACTAATCCAACTAAGGAGCAGCTGGGACTTTGGAGCACTTAATCTCTGTACCTTTGCTTCACCATAGTAGAATGGGAATAGTAAGAAGGCTTATCTTACAGAGTTATTGATCAGCTTAAATGAATTAAAAATGCACAACATTTTGCAGATGGAAATGCTTATTCTAAAATTCATAAAGAATGGTTAGAAAATAAACAAACCTAATAATCTTGAAGAATAAAATTTGAAGATATATTTCGTGATTTCAAAACTTACAATGAAAAGATGGTAATCAGAAATGTGATGTTCCCTAAGAATCCTCACCCCTCAGTGGGTGCAACTGAGAATTTAAAAGTAAACTTATATACCAAGAAGGGCCCCAAGAACATGCAATGGTGAAAGAAGAACAGGATATCTTAAACAAATGGTCTTGGGAAAGCTAGCATTTCTTTATGCAAAAAAAGAGTGAAGTTGGATATTAATCTCATTCCATATATGAAAATTAACTCAAAAGGAAACAAAATGTAAATATAAGAGGCATGCCTACAAAACTCTTGAAAGAGAGCATAGGAATAAATCTTCATGACTTTGAATTTGGTAATGAATTTTCAGATCTGACATCAAAAGCACAAGCGATAAAAGAGATGATAGGACTTAAATTGTTAGCATAGATGTGCAGCTACTTTCTCTTAGTTCAGTGAGAAGAAAGTTTTGAACTAATAGTGTTTAGACAAGATGTCATGTCTGCATCTTGTACTAGGAATAACTACTACAAAGACAACAATATGCAATGTATTATTGTAACTGTCCTACTAACCTGCTTTGAAACTGTCTCATTGCTACTTCTTTCTCAATAAAATTAATATAATAAATAAATAAATGGGACTTCATAAAAATTAAAAGGTTTTATCAATTAAGGGACATTATCAAAAGTAAAATGACACTCATGGAGGAGAAAACATTTGCATATTGTACATCTGATGAGATTATTAAGAACACAAAATAATAACACAAAAATAAATCTTATAATTCAACAGCAAAAAAACCTTTTTTAAATGGACAGAGATTTAGCTGGATACATCTCAAAGGAATATATGCAAAATACAAATAGCCAACAACCACATAAGACTGTATCATTAGTGATTAGAGTAATGTAATTAAAAACCATAATGAAATTACACATCATGTTAGAATACTAGCACTGGGTCCCCAGCTTACAATGATTTGACTTGTAATTTTTTGTGCTTATGATACCACAAAGTGGCACCCAAAAAGCCTTTCTAGTTTTCACTTTTAATACAGTATTCAATAAATTAGTGATTATTGTAATAGCTTGTAAAATATGCTTCGTGTTAGATTATTTTGCCCTACTATAGATGCCCAACTGTAAAGTAAGTGTTCTGAGCAGATGTAAGGTAGGCTAGGCTAAGCTGTGACATTTGGTAGGTTAGGGGGATTAGATGCATTTTAAATTTACAATATTCCCAAATTACAATAGATTTATGAGACATAATCCCATTGTAAACTGAGGAATTTACATTGAGAAATATTGGAAATTGTGATTCACTGTACTTTTGCAAAGAGAAAACTACAAATATTGGCAATGATGTGGAGAAACTGGAATCCTCACGCACTGCTTACTGGTGGAATATAAGACGCTGCATCACCCATGGAAAATAATTTAATGGTTCTTCCATGAGTTAAACATACAATTTCTGGAAACCAACAATTCCATTTTGGGGAATATACTTACTCATTGAGATAGATACTCAAACAAAGTAGTACAAAAATATTCACAGTAACACAATTTGTTATACCCAACAGTCAGAAACAACCCAAATTTCCCTCAAATTTTAAATGGAGAAGCAAACATGGCATATCTGTACAATGGAATAACACTCAGCCATAAAAATGCATGGCTGCTCCATGCTCAGCGAGCCGTTGTCACATGATCCTAAGTAAAAGAGGCCACCTGCAAAAGGCTAAGTCAGTACAATTCTATTTATATGAATTGTACGAAATTAGTAAATTCATAGAAATAGGAAGGAAATCAGTGATTGTTGAGGACTGATGGTAAGGGGATAGGATTTCCTTCTAGAATAAGGAAGAGAATCTTTAATCAGTCAGTGGTGATTAATGTACGATGTTGTGCATGTATTAAAGGCTTCTGCAGCCCGGCAGAAGGTGTGGTGGTGCACTACAGGTGTGGTGGTGCACACCTGTAATTACAGCACTCAGGAGGCTGAGGCAGGAGGACTGCCATGAGTTCCAGGCCAGCCTGGGCTGCAAAGCCAGACTTGTCTCAACAACAAAATAAAACAAAACAAAACCCAAGAAAAATTAAAGCTCCTGAATTGTATACTTAAAAATGGTCAAAAGGATCAACATTATAATCATTTACATTTCATTTCAAAACAATTAAGTGTGTAAGAAACATAAAGCCAGGTCAGGCACAAAGTAAGTGCTTCATCATTGTTGGCTATTATTATTCGAAACTTAACTACATTAGAAAATGACTCATTGCACAGAAATCCAGAGATGAGCTATTATGGGCCCAATCACCTTCCATTCATACATTGACACTCACTGAATAATATGAGGCTATTAAGAGGTGGGGCTTTCAAGATGTGATTAAATGATAAAGGCAGAGCCCTCATGGTGTGATTAGCACCCATACAAACGGGCTTGTGGGGTGAGGTTGCTTTCCTTCCATTCCTTCTACCAACTCAAGTTAGGGTTTATCCCTAGGTTAGTTTCTTCTCCCCTTTGGAAGATGCTGCCAAAAGGTCCCATCTAAGAAGCAGAGAGTAACTCCCATGTGCCTTTTCCTGAGGATCTAAACTGTTCTTTCCTGTATCAAATGCACTCATTTTCCTTAGTCTACCTATTTATTGCTTTAATGTAATATCAGTTTTTAGGGTTTTGCCTACATAGAGAGAAATGCAGATCTTCAGCTTGGGAGTCTCAAAGCACATTGCTGAATTTGAGTTTTACATAAAACAGCAAGGGAACCGGGCTTTGGAGGAAATGAGGGGTCAGCCCTGCATAGACCTTTGTGTGCATCCTTGGGCCCTAGCTTAGGGTGAGCATCAGCCCTGACGACTAGGGATTCGCTGGCTGCCAGTGTGCTGGGACTCATTCACCAAGTCAGGCATGGGCCGGAGCGGAGCCCAATTCCTGGGGTATGGCAGACATCTGTGGGCAGTAAGGTGTCCTAAGGTTCTGTGTGCGGCTATGGTTTTGATGTTTTCAGTTACTAGGAGTAACTAAGATACTTAGGGGTGCAGGAATGAGTTATAAATCTCAATAGAGTCTTAACCATCCAGCAGAAAAGCATAAACATGAAGTATAAAAGGTAAGCCATATTAATATGCTGAGCTGTAAAAGGCTCAAGTGAACAACTTCTGACATTGCCAGTTCTGCTGATAACCCACCACTATTATGGACTATTGGGCTATATTGGGTTATTTTGCTGAGCTCAAGCAGCTACAGTATTTGGATGGCAATGGAACATCCATCTCTGACAAAACAAAACAAAAAAGAGGATATAAATGAAGGTCCATTTCGTAGTGAAAAAACTATAAGTATCTGTGTACACAAAACAGTTAGGGTAGATATATAGCTACTTTCTCTTAGTTCAATGAGAAAAGGAATTTGTAGTAATAGTGTTTAAACAAGATATCATGTCTGCATCTTGTATTCTGAATAACTGCTACAAAGACAATGTGCAATGTATTGATTGTTGTAACTGACCTGTTTTGAAACTGTCTCATTGCTACTTCTTTTTCATTAAAATTAATAAAAAATGGAAATAAAAATAAAAGTAAATAAAAATAATCTGAGGTTAAAATTTCAAGTAAGACCACTAGCAGATAAAAATAAAGCAATTTTGTTTATTGAATAAAAAATAAATAAATCTCAATAGAAACAGGTCTCATAGCCTCCCTCTTGCACCCTGTTGTGTTCTCTACCTGATCCCCCAAAGTGGTTTCAGCAAATAGCCTACCCTGGCTGAGGGACTACAGTTACAACGAAATGAAGCAGCCATAGGCAGGGACTATGCTCTGGCACTTTGCCTTTCAAATCATTTGAAACCTTTTGTCCTAATATTAGATTCCTTTTGTATAAAATTTAGAAAGTATTAAAAAGCAGAAAAAAAGTGTTACCAATGATCTCATTACCCTGAATGACCTCAAGCCATCCCCCCATTAAAATATTTAATATTTTATTTAATATTAAATAAAACTAATATTTTAGTTTTACTTTAGCTTACTCCCCAAGGAATACTGCACAGATATGAACTTATTCAAGTTGTGGGTGTCACAGCCATGGCTAGAAATTGATGATGGAAGGCTTACAGTTCTTACCTGAGGTTGGTGTAGTAGGTGGCAAACTTGCAGGTGAAGTTGCAAGGATGGAAGCTGATGTAAAAATATAAGCTGCAGAGATAATGTGGAGAAATTACATTGACACCTGCTTCCCACAATCTGCACAACAGGAGAAAATACTTGGCAACTATTCAGCTGACAGAGGATTAATACTCGGAATATGCAAAGAACTCAACAACTTAAAAAATAAGCAATCTATTCAAGAATGAGCATGTATGATGAATAGACGCATTTCAAAAAAGAGAAAAGAAATACCACCAGGTGTGATAGCCCATGCCTAGAAAGCTCTACAGGAAGCTGAGGCAGGAGGACCACATGTTTCAGCCCCAGCCTGGGCAACTTTTAGCTTAGCAAGAAATTCTCTCAAAATTAAAATAGTAACAATAATAAGATTAATGATAATAATAACAATCATTAAGTGATTAGGATGTTGTTCAGTGTGAATGCTCTGGGTTTGTACACAGACACACACATATGCACAAAATAATCAACAAATATATGAAAAAATGCTCAATATGATTAGCCACCAGAGAAATGTAAGTGAAAACCACAGTGAGATTTCATTTCACTTCAGTTAGAAAGACCATTACTTTTTTTTTTAAAAAAGCAGTAAATATTATTAAGGTTTGGAGAAAAAGTAACTTGTATTCTCTTGGTGGGAATATAAATTAGTACAGCCTCAGTGAAGAGCTATGAGGTTCCTAAAAGAACTAAAAACAGACCTTCTTCAAGTCCCAGCTCTCCCAACCTGAGTATTCTGCAGATCTAAAGAAGACAAAATCAGTAGACCAAAGAAATACCTGCTCAGCCACGCTTGTGACAGCAAAGCACAACGGCTAACACTCTGGGCCCATCCACAGACGAATGGTAAAGAAAATTGGGTCTACAAACACTATGAGATATGATTCATCCAGGTTGTTGCCCTAGTTTGATCCTTCCAAATAGGTAATAGCTATTTCAATAATACCTATTAATCTTTACTAATTATGCTCATCATAATGAATGCATCACAGTAGCTGTGTCAGACACTGAAGTATACACAGTGCACTAAGTACTTAGCTCAGTCCATCGGCTTAGTACTACAAGGCAGGCACCAATATGGATAATCACTTTAGTCGATGCTCTTATATCTGTCAGACTTTTAGACGCTGGACTACACTTGAACCCATTTCTGCCTGCCTCTCATTCTGTGCTCTTCACCACTGCTCTCTTTTGTCCCCAGGGAACCTTAGAAAATGCTGGGTGCTGCCTCTGTGTCTACACAATGCTCAGGAGACCTTGCTACTCACCCCGGATGGGTCACAGCCAAGTCAATGAACAAAATACCTTTCAGGGAACAGCCTGCTCCTCATCTCTACGCTGGGGACGAGGCTTTCTGACACAAAGATACTGCCCTGCAGAGGACACCATTTAGAACTTCCTCCAAAAGAGGCCAATTTTAAGAAGGTTAATTTGATACAGTAATACTTCTGTGACATCTTTATTTAATGAGTGTATATAGTTTTTCTCCAAAGCACATAACACATAAAGCAAAAAGAATTGTTATTCTCTGCATTAAACTCCAGTAACAGACACACAGAGAAGAGAAACAGCTCTCTCCTGATTTCATGCTGTGGCTCAGCTCTTAGGTGAGAGAAGTAAGAAATCATGTTTTTAGAAAACTGAGGACCATATTCTACCATTCTACTCATTAATAACCAAGTCAGCTATGATGACCACACACTCCTCCCAGCTCTTGGGGAGACTGAAGCAAATAGATTGCACGTTCAAGCCCTCTCTGGGTAACTTAATAAGACCCTGTCTCAGCTATAACTAAATCAATAAAAGAGGGTGGAGAATTTAGCTCAGTGGCAGAGCCCATTTTGGTTTGATACTCAGTACCACACACACACACACACACACACACACACACACACACACACATACACACGTAGTTTCATTTAAGAATTACTCTTCTCACAGATCAAAGCAAGCAACACATTCATGCACACAAATATATTTGATACAATTCTCTTAATTCTAGCTAGGCTTAGAATTCAAGCAAACTTCTCATTCTGGAAAATGACAGCTCTGCCACAAGTTTCTGACTTTCTTGTGCAGTATCCCCATTACTGCGTAGGCCCCAGTAACATCCATCTAGCGGACTGAGAACAAAGATACTCTTTTATTTATTCATTCAAGTAAGATTCAAAACGAGAGCAGTTTGTATGTTAGTCCGCGTTCTGAGCTCCGTCAAGCTGAGAGAAGCACCCCAGGAAAACCCAGTGGCCTTAAGCTCACCTGACAGCAGCGCTGCAATTGTTACTTTCGCATACATCCTGGAATCTTGCGCTGGGTCCCCGAAGCGTGCAGGCAAGCAAGCTACTGAGAACCGAGAGCGTCGGTCTCCGGCCCCACCCGCGTGCTGTTATCTCACCGCCCACCTTCCCGAGGCCACTATCAAGTGACAGGCATCGGGCAGCATTTCATATAATGCAAAGTTAGAGAACGCTTGTTAATGAAGATACATGACTATCTGCTTAGCCAGGAATACGAAAGCGGTAACTCGGAGTGACTGCTCCGCGTTAAACTTTCCTGCCTAAATCCAGGAGATGCCTGCTTCATGTTAGCTTGCTTTAGGTAAGTTTAACGGAAAAGGCAAGGCGGCATCTGAAAGCTGCCAAACCAGGCAAACCAACAGACTGTGGAGGCCTGAGGTCAAGGCACTGAGGCTGTTGTAGAGCTATGAACCTTCTCGTGGCTGACAAGATTTCATACAGCGGGAAGGCCCTTGGGGAACAAGATGAAAAATGAAAATGACCTTTTTTTTTTCTTCCTTTGTTCCTCTTTTGGTACCAGGGATCAAACTCAGGACTTCACACTTGCTAGGCAGGCGCTTTGCAGCTGAGCTGTCTCCCCAGACTGAGAATTACTTTTTATTTTCAGGGCGTAAACACACTTCACGCTCACCGTGGAGCCCGGGAGGCCTCACTCGCACAGCGATCCTCCTGTCTCGGCCTCCGGAGTGCCGGGGTCACAGGGGTGAAAGTGGCTTTGATGCGTGCAGTCAGTGTATGGGGGAACTTTAATTAGCATCTGAGTGTTGTAGGGCTTGAAAAGATTGGAATTGATGAAAGTCAACCAGCAATAAAAGAGACAGATGCAAGGTACCTTTCATTGAAAAATGAATGTGAACAGAGCCGCCGGAGTCTGCTGTGCGGAGCCAGTGAGTTCTCTACAGAATACTACGCTTCTCTGTGACATAATGAGTTATGAACAAAGACAATAAATACAGGTCCACGTGTGCGAAACAGCAGAAAAATCGATGTCAAAGGAGGCGGTCTGAATCCCGGGCAGCAACCTCTATGAGAGTTGGACACAGAAAGCGAAGGACGTTTTGCCAAAGGTCACCGGAAGGTTAATACATGGTCCTGTCTTCCTTTATGTGGGCAGGTTGATATTTCCTGGCTTGATTAAAGAGCGGCAAACCCAGACCTCTCACCTCACGCACACAACGTAGAAGAAGGGCTGCATGGTGCCCTCTGGTGGCACATCTGTGTAATAGAAGGAAAAATGTGCACTTAAAAGACTAGGAAAAAAGGGAACACACACACACACACACACACACACACACACACACACACATCCCCCATTAATCTTAGATATTTCCCTACTCTTCTTCTATTCTTGTGCAAACACATGTTCAGGATCATTATAAAATCTCACCTATGAGATCCATAAGTGTATTATCTCAATCCCTCTATCTTTTCAGACCTCACTCGCCTTGATGTCACCTTGTCATTTTAGGAATATCCACTGCATTTCTCCAATGTGAGCTACCCACTTTCCATAACCATCTTTACTAGATTATCGCTTCAACACTGTTTTAACAACAGGAAACAGAAGGTTAGATAAATTTGCCACTCCAAATAACCCTGTTGGCAAAACAGAACTCATATTGTCATTATTATGCTCCACAATACATGGTTAAGAAACTTCAGAAAGGGCCGGCCAAACAGCTCAGCGGATAAGAGTACCTGCAAGCAGGCACAGGGGCCAGGGGTTGGATCCTGGGCCTGCCATGCTGGGGCCCGTCCCCGGGGGTGTGCTGAGACCACAATTGAGACTGCGCATAGTGGCATGCGCCTGTAATCCCAGCTCTTGGGAGGCTGTAAACAGGCGGATCACTATGAGTCTGATCTAGTAGTGAGACCCC
>NW_004524803.1:3317905-3328421 GCF_000260255.1 Octodon degus | reverse complement strand
TATTGTAATTAAAAATCAGAAGAAAATTGTGACCAATAAATGTTTGAAAAATTAGATGGTGAAGACAACCCAGCGTGCTCTTCCTTTCCAATTTGAGCCCGGCCGAATGGCTCCCATAAGGAAGGGTGGAGAGAAGAAGAAGGGACGTGCTGCCATCAACGAGGTGGTGACCGGAGAATACACAGTCAACATTCACACGCGCATCCACAGAGTGGGCTTCAAGAAGCGCGCCCCTCGGGCACGTAAGGAGATCCGGAAGTTTGCCATGAAGGAAACTGGGGCTCCAGACGTGCGCATCAACACCAAGCTCAACAAAGCTGTCTGGGCCAAAGAAATAAGGAATGTCTCATATCGTATCCGGGTACGGTTGTCCAGGAGACGGAATGAGGATGAAGAGTCACCAAGCAAGCTGTATACATTGGTGAGCTATAACCCCATTGCTACATTCAAAAGTCTCCAGACAGTGAATGTGGAGGAGAACTAACTTGGAAATAGAGCTACAAAACTAAAAAAAAAAAAAAAAAAAAAATTGACGGTGAAGTCATTTATGCTTGGTGTTTTATTTATAAGAAAGGTCTTAATTATGAGCACAATTACATTTGTATTTGTGTGTGTGCGTGTGTGTGTGCGCGCGCATGTGTAATAGTCTTGCTGTATATCCCAGATTAGTCTTGAATTTGGATCCTCCTGCCTCAGCCTCCTGAGCGTTAAGATTATAGGCATGTCCCACCATACAGAGATGGATCTGATTTTCTTTAATAGATCAAGTACTTTTTCATTTATTTCTTCTTGTGTTAATTTTGATGCATTTTCGATTTCATCTAATTTGTCAAATTTATTGTATAAAGTTATTCATAAAACTATCCTAATTACTATTTTAAGAATATCTAATGTAAGTTTGAAAATTTATATGTCAAAATGTATCTGGGTATAGAATATATATTTTTGTCTTTTAACTACTCATGTACTTTCTATTGATTAAAGCAAAAAAAATTAAAAATTTTCTTCTTACATTTTTAATGTCTATTACATTTCTAGGCCTATTTTATTCTCATTTCCCATTTGCAATTGATATTTTCTGTAAGTCTTACTTAATAATTCTTAGTATTTTTGAAGAATGAATTTTGGATCTTATTGCTTTTCTGTATTGGGCAACTGCTTTCTCTTTGATTTGTCTTTTTTATTTAACCTTATTTCATTTTACAGCCTTTAGAGGTAATTTACCTCTGTAAAGGTGTCCTTTACTTTTGACTTGTTAAGATGAAAACTTAGATCATAAATTGCTGTTCTTTCTTTACTAATATGAAAATAAATCTATATTCTTACTAATTAATATTTTAGCTACGTACCACCCATTTTATTGTTCTATAGTTTCATTATAATTTAACTATAAACATTTTAATGTTTTGCTATTTTTTGACTTATGGATTATTTGGAAATGAAGTGCTTACTGCAGTTATTTGGAGATTTTTCTTTTTTTTTTGCTATTAACTTCCAGTTGAATTCTTCAACTCCCCATGAGTGTCCCCTGTATTGTTTTAATCCAGTGTATTTGTACGAGGTACTTTGCATTCTTTTTTTTTTGTACCCTGGTTTATGTGGCCAATATTCTATGTACAGTTGAAAGAGATACATATTTACAGTTTCTTGGCCATGATGTTTTATATGGGTCACCTAGATCACCCCAGTTAGTCACATTTTATTGACATTTCATCTGGTTTTTATCAGGCACTGAATAAAGGTGTAAAGTTTGTGAATTTGTGCCTTAATTCTCCTTATTTTTTCTTTAATATGTTTCATAGTACTAAGTACATGTGCTTTTAGGATTTTTTTGGTTTAATAGAGCTAGTACAGAGTTCATGAACAAAAAAACAAACCACATGGGAAATACTTCAAAGAATCAAAACCTGAGATCTCTCGCTTTTGAAAAGTTTCTATATTTTGAAGCAAATCTCCAACCGAGTAAAAAGAAAACCCACAACGTCAGAAAACATTATAACTCACTGTCCCTCCAACAAAGGCCTTCTATCTAGAACATAGAAAGAATTTAAAAATATCAGGCTTCCCAAATTCAAAGATCCAATCTGAAAAAGGGGCATCTGAGACAAATACACACTTCTCAGAGGAAGAAATATAAGTGGCAGGTAAATATATGAAAAAATGCTCAACATTATTGGTCATTTGAGAAATGTTAATTAAAACTACACCGAGGTTCTATTTCAACCCAGAAAGAATGACTGTCATCAAGAAGTCAACCGATAACAAATGCTGGATGGGCTGTGGGGGAAAAGGAACCTTCGTTAGTGTTGATGGCAGAGCAGACTGGTACAACCACTATGGAAATCAGTGTGGAGATTCATTAACATGCTAGCATTGGAGGTCCCATTCAACCCAGCTGTTCCCCTTCTAGGTATTTTTCCAGAAGAACTGAAACCCTCATACCATAGAGATATATGTGCACCCATGTTTATAGCAGTGCAATTTGTCATAGCTGTATCCTGGAAACAACCCAGATGACCATCAGCTGAAGAATGGTAAAGAAGATATGGTATTTTTATGCAATGGAGTATTATTCAGCTATAAAACAAAATAAATCTGAAGTTTTTATTGGTAAATTGATGCAACTAGAGACCATTCTCTTATGTGAAATAAGTCAGACCCATATGTGCAAATATATTGTCTCCTTAGTGTGAAAACCTGAAAGAGAAAATAAAAACTGAAGAGTATAATAGATTCTGGGAAAATGGAATGAACCAATTCAAAAGGAAGGAATTACTGAGTTGAGGAGAAGAACAGGAGAGGGAGTGGGAAAAGAGATATATCTATGTATATAAGCAGGATGGTTTGCACAACTGCACTGTGCATTTCTGCTGGTCTATGCAAAGGTACAGCTAACGCTTAATTTTTTTTCTCTCCTTTTTTCTACTGTTTTGTCCTTTTTCTCTTAATTTCTTATATATTTCTTTCTTTTCTTCTTTCTTTTTCTAATTTTGCATGCATCTATCTGATAATATGAACAACTATTTTGTTGAGTGAAATGTTGTATTACTTGTAATTTCTGTTTTAATATTATTTTGTACCCTCTTTAAAAAATAAAAAAATAATTTTTATGGTTTAGTATTAAATTATCTTTTTCATGTTTTATGAAATGTTGCTATTTGGTACTAACAATACATTTTATATTAGATTCACTTTCTTGTGATATTAATTGAGCCAAACCAACTCACTTGTATTTAATACTATTGCTACATTCTTTTTTATTGTTTTATTTTAAATCAATGACCTTAAAATTAAAATGTGTCTCTTATAAACAATATAAAATTAACCTTTTGATTTACTCTATCAAATTTTGTCTCTTAATTATAGTCTATTTAAATGTAGTATTCCAATTTTACTACAATTTTAATTGTATTATTAGTCTATTTAAATTTAATCAGTTCATATTATCCTGGTCCTCTGCATTCATTCCTCTTTTTAAGGATTTTTTTTCTATAGTATGCATTTTTTAAAAATGTATTTAGTACAGAGTCTACAGGGTCTCACTACACAGATCGGACTTGTAGTGATCCTCCTGTTTCCAGCCTCCCAAGCGCTAGGGTTACAGGTGCATGCCACCACACCCAGTCTCTGTCACCGGTCTCAGTGAGCCAAGGGGACAGGGCTGGCATGGCATACTTGGGGTCGAATCCTGGTCCCTGTGCCTGTTTAAGCAGGCCCTTTGTCTGCTGAGCTACCTGGCCGGCCCTCTTTCTATAGCATGATAAAGTATGTATAACACAAAATCACTGTCTTAACAATTATTTTTAACAAATTTTAAGTTCGGAGAGTAATGTCATTAAGTGCATTCATATTGTTCTACACAGCTTTTCTTTTTAAATATATTAACTACTTGCTCCATCTTTCTGTCCCTCTGAATGACTAATAATTTTCTCCATATATAGGATGTGAAGCATTGCCTTTCTCACTCACTATCCAAAAGCTTCAGTGGAGAAGCAGAGACTTATCTTGTTTTATTTCAGGATTCTCCCCTCTGTTGGGATTTTTCTGGGCTTTTCTAACTTAGCTTCCCAGCCTATTTAATATGCCATC
This sequence comes from Octodon degus, assembly GCF_000260255.1. Taxonomy (NCBI): domain Eukaryota; kingdom Metazoa; phylum Chordata; class Mammalia; order Rodentia; family Octodontidae; genus Octodon; species Octodon degus. The sequence continues at coordinate 3,324,332 of NW_004524803.1, read as the reverse complement.
GTAAAACTCAGCAAGTGTTTGGTGAGGAAAATAGGTTTGGCCTCCATTTGTCACCGTGTTGACCACAGAATGGGCAGACAACCCCCACCCTCAACACTGCTCCCAGAGTGTCCTTCTGCTCACAATCTAGTCATGTCCCCATGGAAGAAATCAGCCAATGGGCATGTTCCCCAGGGTATGTGACTATGTAACTCCTTCTCACCTTTCACACAAGCACATGACTATGATGCCGGTGACGGAACTTTCCTAATGATGTTCCCTTTTTATTACTCAAATGACAAATTAAGAAGAAATATTATATGGCATGCTTTAAACAATTGATGAGAAAATAACCAAGTAGTCATGTTTTAGAATTTTTCTTTTGGATTTTTGAAACAGTCTCACTATGTCGTACAGGCTGGTTTTGAGCTCATTATGTAGCCTAAGCTAGTCTCAAAATTGCAGTGATCCTCCTGCCTCAGCCTTCTGAATGCTGAGATTATAGGTGCGTACCACAATGCCTGGCTCAGTTGTCATTTTTAGTTATAGACTTCCAATTTCTTAAAAACTGGACTAAAGACTAGTGATTGTTATAATAAATTCTAAGAGTACAGATCCTTAATTGTGCTAATTTTCTTTTCTTGACTATAATCTTGGAATGAAAGGGCAGAAACTGGTGGCTTATTCTAGTACCAAATTAGAGAGCCTTAATTGAGCTTCTGCAGGCCCAGAAAGCCAGTGGGTCTCAAGATAATAATTTTTTTCTTAGATTACAAAGCAGTAGGTACTTGTTATGTTGTTATCTGTTGACTCTGTTACTCTTACTTCTGAAAAACCCAAGATAGAAATTAAAAGTCACTGAGTGCTCACCTAGCACCAGGCCTTGTACTAACAACCTTTTGCATATTGTGTCTTATGCTTGATCATGATTCTCTGAAGCAATTGTTATCCCTATAGCCTGTGATAAAGCCAGAATTTGGCTACAAGCAGTCTATCATTATGGCCTAGGTTTATACTTTCTAAGTTACAATGCCTCCTGTTGTATTTGACCATATCCTGTCACGGCAACAGAAAGTGTATCTAGTGGCTGGGGAGATGGCTCAGTGGAATAAGCATTGCCCCTGGCAAGCGCAAGGACCTGAGCTCAATCACCAGTTCTGCAAAATAGATAGATAGATAAATAAATAAATAAATAAATAAGAACGAGTACCTAGAATTGTGATAAATACTCCCACATGATTATGCATGCACACACAAAAAGAAAAAAAAACCTTTAGTCGCTTGAAACCAAATTATCTCCAATGGCTTCACTCACCACGATCTTCACTTTCTCCTCAGAGACCTAGAAGGCCACTTATCTTGGTCCCCAGCCAGTTGAACTCAGCTTCAGCCTTGCTTCACTCTGTTAGTGCTTCTCTAATTAGAGATGCCAAGGCCTGTCCCAGTGAAGACTCTCAATTACAAGTACTCCAAACTTCAAATAGCTTCCTAGAACAAGCACATTAACTGGAATGACTTCAGGCCATCTCAGAGATGCAAGTGTCAGACAGGGTGAAAACATGGACTGTTCAAGGGAGCTTAGGAGGTTTGCCTCGATGATGCTCACCCAAGAAATCCACTAGTGACTGGACTTAACTTCTCACTGACAGTCCTGTGTTATTCCAGAGACTACCTGGGCTGAAGCTATGTCAGGTAGCTATACATGCACTGATCAGCCATGGTCAAAATTAAGCTCCACCTGAGCGTGGTGGCGCCTGAGTATAATCCCAGCAATTTGAGCCTGAGGCAGGAGGATCACTGCAATTTCGAAGCCAGCCTGGCCTACCTAGTGAGTTCAAGGCCAGTCTGAGGCACATAGAGATACCTTGTGTAAAATACTACTACTACTAATAATAATAATTTGCGTAATAAAATATAATTACTACTGACAGCCTACCTCTAAAGGGAAGGAAGTACTCCAAGAAAGGGGGCAGATTCTGAGCAAAGGGGTTCTTTAAGCAGGCAGTAGCTGGATGCTATAGAACCCTGGGACTTTATTAAGACAGTATGGCCTAGGTCTTCTCTATGTCTGTCATCCTCTAGGCTAGGTAGAAAGACCATTTGCAGCTGGTTCATGCACCTGAAAACAATGTAAACTTCTTTCCTGCAATGCCTGTTCACGGGAACAAAATGAATGCTTTTATTTGCATGATACAGAGGTGGGTGGATGACTGCCACACCCACCTCTAGACTAGGTGACTCTTCTGGGTGCCAGATCCAATTGTCCACCTTCTTACCTTACTTCCTCACTGGTACATTCCAGAGGAAGCTCAAATCTGACATATCAAAAATGAACTTCATAGTTTCTCTCTCACCTTTGATTTTGCTCCTAGAATTTTCTGTCTCTCTAAAGAGGATCACTGTTTACCTAGTTACGTGAGCTACAAAATTTGGGTACAATAGTTAGGCTCCAAAACATACTTTTCACACTTCCGTAAGAGATATCTGAGCCTGAATGACTTCTTCTTGAAAGCTGTGCTGGGTCTTTCCCCGTAACATTTGTCTAAAGTAAAAAGAGTCATCTCTTAACCTTAAAAAAAAGGAAACAAATAAGCAAACAAAAAACTGCCAGGTGATGGTGTTGGTCTTCTGCACTTTAGAGTAAAATCAAATTACACAAATTCTCTTTTTGTTTCTATGGTTGAAAGAGATACCTCAATCTGTCCCATGTGGTATTCTGAGTAGAAGAGTTCAACCACATAGACAGTTTTAATAAAAACAGTATAATTAGGACATTGCCTGCCACTGACAGGAACCAGGAAATACCCCATGGCCAACCCCCAGACCTTCACATTACTGTCTATTACCTGGAGGCTGAAATAAGAAAGACAAAGACCTCTGGGCCTGCCTGAGGAGATTCAGAGGTGCCAAACCAGCATGTATGCTCCTCAGAATCTCCAACATAGTCACTTTTCTTCACTCAGAGCTCATTAAAGGTTCATATTTATGGACCATGTATCATATATCTAAGTCTACCAGAGTGAATTGTGGGAAGGGTTATGGCGGGAGACACAGTTGACATGACTCAGCACTGTGTCAATAACATTGTCGCTCACACAATGGAAGACCCAGTGGTGGGGGGGGGGCCCTAGCCCTGGTGCAATGTTTTAAATTTTTAAACTCAACAGTCAGTGCTTGTGCAATTTTTCTTCCTACTGGCACAAGCCCACTCGGGCTTAGATTATCATCATCTCATTAAACTTCATTAAACTTTGCTACCTTTTCCTTACTGTCACATGCCATGTCCAAGTCATTGCTGTATGCAGGAAACTAGAAACCCCTCTATGACTCCATCACTCATGACAAGAGTTTGAACTAGGTCTTCCCAGCCAGGCCCTGGAAAGACATTCCTTTAATATCTTCTTCCTAAGTGCCCTGAATCATTCTTTGTTTATTTATTTTTATTCTGTCTTCCATTTGCTATAATTGATTTAGTCTCCTTGCCTCCATGTAACTCCAACCAGTACAAACATAGCAGTGGACAGCTGTCATCAAAGAGAAGGAGCCCCAAGGTCAGGCTCAGAGGACTAACAGCAATATTTCTCTTACTGTAATTTTTAAATTTAAAGCAACATCCATAGTTTTTTTTTAATCAGCTCTCTTTATGGCTGTTTCAACTTGAGAAGTTTAGAAGTGTAACTAAGCAACTCAACAGGGACCAGAAGCCTCAGCCTCATTCTGTGGTTTTAGGTGCATGCAGAATGCAAGAGTTGTGGGGTTGAGAAGGCTGCCACCCTGATTTCAGAAGGACTGAGAGGCCAGGCAGTGCGCCTCTGGGAGGGCAGTGTTTGAAGCTGTGAGGGTGAAGCCAAAGGTGCCTTGCAGACCCCGGAAGTTTGTGTGCCCCTGTTGTAACTCTTGGAATGAAAATATTTATCTTGTGTCAGTTTAACTTTTCATGTGTACAGAAGCTTACAGCTCAGAGTCTGCCTAACATCCTAGAGGAGACTGGGGACTTGGACCTCTGAGCATTGCTGAAACTATTAGGACTTTTACAACTCTTGTGGATGGACTAAGTGCCTTTTGCATAAAGGGATATGCATGAGTCTTTGGGGGTCAGGGATGGTATGTTACTGTTCTGAAGCCATATAATGTTGATAGACATAATACTGGTGCTTAAGGATTGCTAACCCTGTGTTATGAAATGATAAGAATAAGCATGTCTTTGAATCTGAAAACTGGTTTAAGGAAATGTGTCTGGTTGCCAAGTTGACAAGGGATGGATTGTAATGGTCAATAAATTGTGTCAATTTGAGAGAGTTAGATGATTGAGCAGCTTTGGCACTGGGCCAGGGCCTTTTCTTTGAAAATACTCATACTGTGCAAGAGCAGGGCATGGAAGAGGGTGTGTGGACTACACTTGTGGGGGTCGGGGAGGCTGCTTATGCTATAAGGGAGGAGGAGGGGCTGGCCTGTCACTTAGCTGCTCATGCTGCTTTGCTGTCTTCTGCCTCCTTGAACTATTGCCCCTGTGCCCTGCCACTCTGCCTAGGAGCCAAGTGACAATTGACCCGAGCCTCCACAAACTGTGAGATAAATAAACCTTTTGTTCCTTAATTTTGGGCACCAGGTATTTTGTCTCAGAAACAAGAGAAAAGTAATCAAGACAATGACAATTTCTGTCAAATGAATACTACTGTTGTGTCCTCTGTCACCTTGTTCACTAGATCTAGCGCCGTACAACTTGTGATGCTTCCCCAAAGTAAAAATGACATGAAAAGTAAACATTTTGAATTGATTCAGGACATTGAAAACTTTGAGGCCCTGAACTAGTTGCACGATATTGCAAGGAAAGATAGGAAAGAGGATGTCCAGACCTGCTTTAGAAAGTGACTTTTAGAAAGTGACAAGAAAGATAGGATACATATTTGACATGAGGAAAAGTACTCTGAGGAAGAATAAAGGCAATGTCTCTTTTACTGTAATTAATTTTTAACAATTTAAAAATTCGCTATGATGTTTGAGTGTACCTCATATATCCCACAATTCTCTTTTCTCCACTCACCATGGATAGTGAAGCACTCACACCTTTGGTCCCAGCGCCTTTAAACCCAGCATTGCACTACGAATAAATTACACACTCTATCCAGCCACCTCTAAATAAAGCCCTATGACCACATGAAGCTCTGGGGGTGCATCCAAACCCAAACCATATGAAAAACAAGTAACTCTATTTCTTTCTTTCAAATGGCGTAAACTTGAATTTTCAGGTAGTATGAAATTCACATATTTTACATTTTTTATCATTTTTGGTTCCCTCTTTAGCTGTAGAACATCTGAATGACAGCCCTGCCCTGCATCTAGGATGCTAAAGATTCTCCAGCGCCCGCTATGCTCCTTGAGGGAGATACTGTAGTGGTTTCTGCCTCAGCATTGCCTCGTAAGTTGGTATGTATTGAATGTCACTGCGTTTCCATCGTTTGTGAGCCAGACATTTTTCTTCTCTTTTTCTCTCTGTTCCTTTTTTCCTTTCTCTTTTGTCCCCACATTCCTCCATCTTCCCTCCTTCCTTCCTCTTTCTTTTGTCAGTAGAGATATTTCCCATTTTTATTGCCTACAAACAGAAATATAGAAAATGTGTATTCCAGAAATTTTTGTTCATAAGTTTTGTTTTTTAAATTTTGTTTTTAGACATGAAAACATGCAAATTGTGTATGCTAATGGGTACCACGCTAACTATTGATGCACGGGTAAATTGTGAACACATTTCATTTTTAAGAGTCAACTTTAAAGCCTTAATTCTGGAAAAGTACAAAGATTTATCTCCAAAGCTAATCGAAAATAGTTTAAATAACCCAACTACTAATATTTAAATAAATTACCATGAAATATTAAGGAGCCAGTAAAAATAATGTGGTGGAAGTCTATGTGATGGCATGGAAAGGCAATCATAATGTGTTATTAAAAACACAACTTGAAAAATAGCATATCTTTCATGATTATATTAGGGAGAATTATATACTTTTATGTGTTGCTGAGAACATTATGTGCATGTATAGAAACAGATTGAAAAGAACATGTCAAATACTGTTTCCTATTTTCCTTATATATTTTTAAGACTTTCATGAAAAAGTTAGTTACAGCTATTTTATGTTAAGAAGGTTAGAAAAATTATAAAACTAATAAATATATAATTTCTATCTTTGGGGAGAACTTTCCATAAAAAATGTGGAAAATTTGTTCTCAGTTTTGATCACTAGAGGTCACCAAAGGCATAGAATTATTTTAAAGGGTTTTTTTTTTTTTTTTTTTTTTTTTTTTGTTTTTATTTTAAGGACGGGTGTTTGAGGTGATCAGATTCTGACTACTAGAGAAAATATATAATTTCTATCTTTGGGGAGAACTTTCCATAAAAAATGTGGAAAATTTGTTCTCAGTTTTGATCACTAGAGGTCACCAAAGGCATAGA
>NW_004524803.1:3314599-3317455 GCF_000260255.1 Octodon degus | reverse complement strand
GTGTGTGTGTGGTACTGGGGATCAAACTTTGGCCCTGTGCTTGCTAGGCAGGGATTTATGCTGCTGAACTATATCCCTGGCCCCTCACAGGCTCACTTCAAAAGGCTCATCAAACACAGCTAGAAAAATGTACAAATTAATTTCAATCTTACAGCATGTTGATGTTCCAGCAAACTAGCATTCATATTAAAAGATAGATTCTGGAATAAACAACATGTGGCATGAGAACTGTGTATATTTGTCAGAAGTTAAACAGTAGACAAAGGTGTAACAGGTGGGAAGCCTTTCCCTTTTTTTGTATTTCAATTACAGACAGATCAATTAGTGACCTGACTACAGGAGAAAGCCTTTGCTTGCGTTCCCTCCTGCAGAAACTAAGCAAAGCATTGTTTTCCATAAGGAATTCCAGCAGGAATTAGAAAAAGGTAATTCCAGCAAGAATTAGATGCTGACCAAATCTAAGGGTCACACTAGTACAAACTGTAAAATAAGAGACTTCCAAACGATATGAATGTGACACGTTTTGCCCTGAGGCTTGTTTCTTACCCACTGTAATTCATAATTCAATTTGGGTCTCTGTTAAAGCTTGAGGTGTTCAAGGTTTTGTATTGTTTTGTTTTGTTTTACATTAAATTAGACAGCTAGGCAAAGAAAATCTAAATCTCGACAGAAGTAGAAAACCACTAGACACAGTGAGCTATGTATTTTCACTACCTTAAGTCCCACATTGCAGTACTTGTGACATCGAACACTTCCTATCAATGAGTTACTTGTTAAGTTGTAAATACAAAAGTCACATTTTCCACTGCAGCTCAGGACACCCGTGAAAACATGTTGGGAGCCTGTTGTACGATTTATGTCAAAAATTTAGTTAAATGGAAAACTTCAGATTGTAGTTAATGATGTGCTAAACATGATTACCACAAAGTAGGTGCTAATTTAAATAAAAATTTGTATAGGGATTCCAATATTGGAGCTCTTATATCTTAAAGCCAAGTATTTTATGGAATCTGATAGAGTACACCATCAAAAGTCTACTAGAGGGCTGGCCAAATAGCTCAGTGGATTAAAGTGCCTGCAAGCAGGAACAGGGGCTGGGAGTTCAATCCTGGGACCTGCAGTGCCAGCTCCACCCTGGGGCTCACTGAGATGGCAAATGAGACTGGGCATAGTGATGCGCACCTATTATCCCAATTCTTGGGAGGCTGTAAACAGGTGAATCACTATGAGTCCAACCTAGTAATGAGACCCTGAAGAAAAAAAACTGTACTAGAGGGCCAGTGAGATAGCTCAGTGGTGTAAAGTGCCTGCTTAGGCAAGATTAGGCAAGTGCAGGTAGTGTGGTTCAATCCCCAGCACCATACGCCATGCTAGCCCTACCCCCAGGGGAGGGCTGAACCAGCCACATACAAAAAAAGGAACATACAAAAGTCTACTAGAAATGGAAGCCTATACTTGCATTTCCAAAAGTAACTCAAATCCAAACCCAAATCTCAAATGCTTATTAGTTTTGATTTTGCCTTACTATGTTTCAGATTTCTGAGACTACTTTCTTTTTACAAAGGAAGTTGAACTTAATACTGAAATCCATATACAACTGTATATGCATATACACATGAGGCATGGGTATGTATAAACTTAGCACTTGCAAAATGTGTCTTAAAGGGTATTAAGAAGGAATGTTTCTTTCTGAGATATTTTAAATTGCGTCCACAAAGTACCGTTTATTTCTTTCATAATACTTCACTCATCTTATCATCCTCTTCTCTGTAAGGGTGTAAAGTAGGACTTCCTTCTATTAAAGAAATAGTAAATTTATGTTATACCGAATCACTTGAGAGGTGTCATATTACTGCATTAGCCTTATTCCATAAAAAGCAAAAAGTCTGAATCACCTTTCAGAAGGTCTCACTTTTTTAAAGTAAGTCTGATCCTATAAAATTACAAATCCAATGTAATCATTTGACATAAAATCTGGCCAGCAGTCACACACTTGGTAGAGCTGAGTCACCAGCTGTGGGCTTCAGAAACATCTTAGAATAAAATGAGAGCTCTTCATGGATCTGAAGTCAAAGATCTCATTCCTGTGCCAGTTCTTTACCATTCTTTGGAGATTGGGAAGAAAGCCAGAAAAAAAAATTACTTATTTTTCTGTCACTGAAAAAACTTAGGAATTAAGAGATACAATGGTGATGTGAATAAAAAGGTATAAGCCTTTGTACTCGTTCTTCTCCAATGCTACTAGTAAGGTGAAATATATAGTCCACCCAGGGGTGCCCATGGTCTTGACACTGCTCCTTGGGTTGGCCCTGGATGCCACCTTTACCAGGCTGGACGCCTGTGAATGCTGCCTGGAGATTGGAGCTGCAGTAGTCTCAGCCAGAGGCTTAAACCAGTGTGCCAGCAGAGCGGTGTTTAACCTCCTTTAATCTCAGTGTCATCATTTATAAAATGCAGGTAGTGCACACTTGGAAGAACTTTCATGAAAGGTATGCAAAAGACAGTGCAAAGCACTAGCACAATGTCTGGCTAGTAGTAATTGTTCAGTTAACATTCTTTTTCTTTCCACAGGTTGTCATGTGAAGTGATTTATTATTCATAAAAACACTGTGCTTTGTGAACTATAAAATGCTAATCAAGTGCCCAGTGGGTATTTCTTTTTTTTTTCTCCAAAATTTCTTTTATTTTTGTATTAATTTTATGGAGAAAGAAGTAGCAATGAGGCAGTTTCAAGACAGGTTAGTAAGACAGTTACAATAATTAATACATTGCATATTGTTGTCTTCATAGTAGTTATTCATAGTATAAGATGCAGATATATCTTGTCTAAACACTATTAATTCAAAACTTTCTTCT
>NW_004524803.1:3307146-3313734 GCF_000260255.1 Octodon degus | reverse complement strand
TCCATTGTTTGAACATGAGGGTGCTACAGAGGTAGTTAAGGAAATACATCAAGGTGTGGTAGGAGGGGTATGAAGAAAAGCAAGAAAAGAGGGATGACTATGGACTATGATCTTAATTACTGTAAGGAAAAGAAACATCTTTTTTACATGTAGTTTAATTTGAAGGACAAATTTATTTGACACCTATAACTATCCACACACCACTACTTAAGTAGGCCTGTAAGAGACTGGTCATTTGGGGCTGACAGTACACTTTCGAGGAGCAGGATGAGCAGGATGCCAGGTCAGAAGGTCCTCCTTATGTGCTGGAAAAGTTCAGACTGTGTAGCTGAATGGAGTCAGTTCTGTCTGCGAAATGCTGACCCCATTGGAGGATTAGATCTGCCCTCCGGGAAAGACAGTTCCCTTTTGGGGGGCACTAAGAGTAGAAACTTAATTTAGAAGTTAGTAGAGTACAAAACACACAGAGGTTTCTCCTATGAAGAAGTAACAATTCGGATTTACTAAATCTAAATGAACCCTTTGTGGATGTGTTTCTTCATAAATCAAGGCCCCAGCATCCAGGGACCTGTTCCAAATCGTAGAGGACAGCTTAGAAGAGTCGAGGCCAGGCTGATGAGAAATGGCTGAGCAACAAACCACAAACAAGAAACAATGGGCCTGAGAAATTGCTATGGAAACCATACTGGTTGTACATCATGCCATGTGACTTTGGTAGATTTGGTTGAATGATGGCCTTCAATCTTTCCATCTGGAAGAGGGTGATGATTTTACTTGCAATGATGCTATAAGGAGGAAATGGCAAAATGGAAGTAAAGATTTTAGCACCGTGGAATGGCTAGTAGCTATACCAAGTAATACTTTTAATAAAATACTCAAGAAAATACTCTATCATGTGGCTGGGAGCCTCCAGCCAGGACCTTTTGTGGAAAAATGTCAGGAATGCAGGGGCTGTCCTGAAGAATGTTCTATGCTAACTTTAACTGAGAGTGAAAAATGACAGCTCAGATAACAAAATTAAAACAAAATAGAAACCTTATTCTAATATGCTCTTTGAAATCACTTCAAATAAAAGTCATATCATGCTAAGGAGAAACAGCCTCTAGTCTAGTAGTTTCATCTTTTGAACTGTGACAATTATTTTTCTGCCCATCAAACAAACATACTACTGGTTTTGGGCTCTTAGAATCATTTCAAAATATACTAAACTTTATTATGTATTAGTCAGCCAGTTATATACATTACACATGCTATATTTGTGTAAATATCCATAAAATTTATCCATGACTATATGTGACCTGCACTGGGTTCTTTAGAGAAGCTAGATAACACAGAATTGATGTAAGACTCCTACCAAATAATGTAAAGCCAAAGTTAAACTTGTATTCATTTCTTCTACAAGATGAGTTTTATAATAATTAACAAAAAAACTAAATTATTCAGAATATGTGTCATCCTTCTTCCTCATCAAACCATTCCAATGCATTAAACACTTGAAAGATGTGGTACAATAATATGGCCTCTTTACTGTGCCACTATCTGTTAGTGTTCACACGCAGGTGCTTCCGGAGCTGGCCTCAGGTCCTGCAGTCAATGCCATGTGTACTGTAGAATCACCTGGGAAGGAATGGAGTTGCCTAGAGAAAGATAAACCAAATTCCAAATTCCAAATTCTGCAGTTATTCTTTTATTTTTAAATAATTTTATTGAGAAACAAATATCAATGAGACAGTTTCACAACCGATTACTGGCATATATTCAGTAATTAATGCATTGCATATTGTTGCCTTTGTGATTATTCATTTTACAAGATGCAGACATGATATCCTGTCTTAAACACTATTATAACAAACCTCTATTCATTGAATTAAGAGAGTGGAGCTGTGTATCTATCCTATTTTGAGTATACAGATACAAAAAGGTCATTCATTTCTATCCCACTTTTTTGGATAGTTTTGTCAGAGAAGGGCATTTCATTGTTATTTAAATATCATAGGTGCTTGAATTCAGCAGAATCTCCCAATAGAGTCCAGTAGTCCATAATAGTAGTGGGTTTTCCGTAAGACTGGCAATGTCCAAAGTTGTTGATGGAAGCTTTTTATAGCTCAGCATATTAATGTGGCTTTACATTTTATACTTCGTTTTCATACTTTTCTGCTGAATGGTTAAGACCAAGGTAAAGCAAGACCTATATAACAAGAAATATAACTTTTGTATCTGATAAGGTCAGTCAAATCCCCTCAGGATTTAACCTGAAACCCTATACCACAGTTTGTAGATCCTTTGTGAGTGTCAGCCATGTGGATGAGACATGGCCATTGCTTGACCAATTTGCTCTCTGTGAAAGCCTGAGAGAATGTTTTCTCTCCATGTGATTCTCCTTACAGGCACACTTTACATCATCGATCACATTCCTCTGTGGCCCCATCATCTCCTTGATCAGAAAATTTGGGACACAACTGAGTTACATAATGTTACATTATTGGTTTTCCTATGTCCTGAGTCCTCACTGGCCTTGAAAGGCTAGGATAAAAATGTTGGCTGTCCTAGCAGCTCTTCTTTTTCTCTGATTTTTGGTCTGCAAACTTAGATTGTTAACCCTCCAGAACAGAAGCTTATTTTTACCCTACAACATATACAGTTGGGTTTAACCTATCTGTCTGAATATCAAACATCTTAGGCATAACATGGAACAGGTATTTTCCACCAAGTATTGATATGTTAAATTTAAGTCCCTGTAGAATATGAAGACAAAAATTTGAGAAAAAATTTGAAAAAATATGAATAAACAATTACATAATTTTACACAGAAATTAAGAAATCTGACCATATATAGCATTGTAGCAGGACTGTCCTGTGAAACTTTTCTTCCTGTCTCTTGTTTTCATTTATTGCCCTTCTTTTAAAGCAAACATTTACTTGAGAGACAGAATGGCAGTACTTGGTATGTCATAACATGCCATACGTATTTAGAAGACCAGAATGGCAGGCATTCCAAGCATGACCCTACCATTACACATTGCTATCTTCAGTACAGTTTTGAAACTAGAAGTTAATTGGTAGGATTCTCACCCTGAGTAACTATATATGCTGATAACTGTGAACTAAGCAGCAGTTATTCTGCTAGAGGTGAGAAAAGTATCGGAATTAGTCTCTTCCTCAGAGCAGATGTTGTCCGGACACTGCTGAAACTTCTATCACCAGTCACAGCGCTACCTCAAAAGGTTCACTGGAGGCAATGCTTTGTCACAGTCAGTGAGTGCAGCTTACCTGGGTATTTTATTTATGAAAATATGTATAATCTCTGGTATTCAGAGCATTATCATTATAATGGTCAGTCAAGCAGTCAAGCAGAAAATGATGCGAGTGAGCAAAGCTAATAGACTAAAACAGATCACCAGAAGGTCTTCCAAGGACAAGTCCAGTGTAAGAGTAGGGGTCTGGATAAAAGAAGATCAGAAATAAGACAGAGAAGGCAATCTGTGGAGAGCTGAGCAATGTTTACATGAAGGCTTTAGCAGAGGGGTTGGGAAAGAGGGGAGTTAAGAAAAGGGTGAACTATTGGGGTGGCCTCAGATGATCTCTAGATTTCTGGATTGGCAGATGGGCACGATGTTGGTGTTATTTCCACAAATTAGAAAAAAGAAAACAGCTATAAGGAGACACATAGTAAGTTAGCATTGGCCAGCATGAATCATTAGACACAATCAATAATCAAGTGGATGTGAGACTTACCTATTTTCTAGAATAATATTTAAAAGAAAAGACAACCAAATTTAGAGCACTACACATAAAGAAGATTTGGAGCAATAGATTTGAGTTAATTGCAACACAGATCTGTATCTTATGAGTTATTAGAATTTAAATTGGGGAGACTGCACATTATTAGTAAAATAAGTTTGGAAAACTATAATAATAAATGTCATGAACATTGACAACATTAATGTTTTACTTAATAATTTTACTGAAGAGGTTAAAAAACTTTCCACAGACATAGAAAATATTCAAAAACTGCACGCTATATAATTAAAGGGGAAAATTGAATTCAATCTTTCAATCCAAGAAAAGAGTAGTAAAATAAGTCATGATACATCTATAAATGGGCTATTAGTCAAGCATTAAAAGTGGCTTTCCTGAAGAATCCTTTTAAGTGCTATAGATTTCTATTACTGTATCATCAGTCTCACCAAAAACATTATCTTAAAATGATATAGACCTACATCATCCATGAAACTTCTCAAGGTATGAAGTCTAGACGTGTCTTACCTAGTAGCTCTGGCTCTGGGAGCCTCGTGAGATCCCACTGACACTATTGTCCTGGCAGTCTTGCCAGGGCTTGCTGGATCTGGCGAAGCCATTTCCAGGTACGTGCATGTGACTAATGGAAAGTAGATTTTTCTAGGTGCTGGCTGTGGGTTGATTTCACCCCACATAGGCTCTGTCACCAGGATCATCACAGTATGGCAGCCTGCTGCCCCAGTGAGAAGTGAGAGAGACAATTCATGGTGGAGACCACAGCCACTTGTAACCACATCTCAGAAGTAAGTTCTGTCATTGCTGTCACAGACCATTGATGGCACAGACCAATCCTGATGCACTGTGGGAGGAACCTATATAAGGATGTGAACCACAGGAGGCAGGGACCACCGAAGGACATTCCAGAAGGAACCACCAAAGGACACCCCGGAGACTGGCTACTGCATGTGTGACAACACTGATGGCTAAATAACTGACCGAATGAAATCATGAGTACAAAAAAGACCTTAGTAATTCAAAATTTCAAAGGAAGAACACAATGTAAAGATGTCTGAATATTAACTATGTTTATCCGTGTTGCATCACTATAGTTTGCTTTATTTTTTTCTTTCTAGTCTTTGGTACTTGATGGGAATTCATAATGGACATTCATTTTATGTTGGTCTTCATAAATGTTAAAGAAACTCAGAGAATACTTTGAACCATTGACATTTTTGCATTCAATATATCAGTATTCAATAAAATTCAGTCCTTAACTGAATGAACAGCGATGAATTCTAATTTAATATAATTAATTAAGCTTAAGATGAGATTATCTTTTGACTTCTTTATGAAAACTTCTATACACTGCCTGGCATAAGCACTTTGCACCAGTTTAAATATAATAGAGAGATTTCTGGTCAGTGACCTTTAAGTTATTTTTTGTTTTTCAGTGATCTCACTTTGTAAATGGAACTTTGTGCCTAGGCTACATACTCTCTAAAGCAACTGTAGTTGTAAAATTTATTGGGTTTCAGCAGATATTTATTAAATACTTAATAAGTATTTAAAGCATAGTGCTTGCTTAGTCAACTGTACCCTAATCCAAGATTCATGAAGAATTTGAAGGTGGTTTTGGAAAGAAAAGTCACAAATGTTTATTTTTCACTTGCACCATGAAATCTAGGCCCTGCCCCAACACACCAGAGGTTAGCATTTGGAGACAAGAAAAGCCATACAGAAGTTTTCTGTTGCATTTACAGATCTTCAGTCATCTGCAACATGGAGTAGGGCCTATTTGTGATTCGTTTAGTCCTGACCAGTGTCTGTGGATACCCCAACAAAGGCCTGTCCTGGTGTTCCAATATTTACCGGTATTTCCTTCTGCAGGATGTCCGCTCTGCTTGTCTTCCCGCATGAGAGAGTGCAGATGTTCCTGAAAGCATCTTTGCATAGATTTACTTGAAGCAAGATGTAGAGAAAAAGGGGCAAAGCTTGGCAGGAGCTGTCAGGGCCGTAGAGAGGAAAGCTGTTGGGCAGGGCTCTCTGGGAGCTGTCAGGGCTGTAGAGAGGAAAGCTGTTGGGCAGGGCTCTCTGGGCTTCTGAAACGTGAGCTGTTCTCTAGGAAACAGCTTCTCTTCTGTTTTATGAGAAGAGACTCTCACTCTACTAGAGGCGAGGAATGTTCTGGCACTCTTCCAAATACTCAACCTCCAGTGTCTCCATGACTATCCATACCCTTGGGTCATCTGTGTCCTATGAAGTGGCTCCAAAATATTTCCAAGTGTCTGAGATGCAAAGACGTGGCTATAGAAAAGATATGTCCAAGGAAAAAGAGAGATATTTGACCACAAACAAGGAAGACCAGTGAATGATTTCAAATCTAGTCAAAAGAACTCTATAAACACATCTCCAAGTGCTAACCACATGGTAAAACTACCACCACTGTGCAGAGACCTGCAGCCAGGCTTCTAGGCTGTAGGTGACTACAGGTGCAAATAAAATATTTAAATGTTTAATAACTTGTGGTATACTGCACTCTTGAGTGACTAGAGCCTCCTGGAAGATGGAAAGCACTGAGCTGTGCTCCAGGGATCTGAGGACCTGTGTCAGAGAGAAGTATCGTGAAGATATTACTGTAAAAAGACTATGCAACCAAGACAAATTTAGAACATTTTATACACAATGATGATAAATACATTCTGTAGGGTGTACTCAAAGTTGCATGTAAGGAGATGTACATGAAATAATTCAGATTCTGTTTGTGGGCTAATACAAATCTGTTCTATGTAAAAGCATAGTAGGATATATATACACACAAATATGTATATTCTTAAATGTATATATGTATAT
>NW_004524803.1:3304863-3305686 GCF_000260255.1 Octodon degus | reverse complement strand
ACGGTGAAGCCAAAAGATGGAAAGAGTCCAGTTGTCTGGATCATTATGTGGAAGAAAATCACCTTGCTAACTAATCATGGTTGAAACACCAGTACTGCAAATGAGTAAAACCTAAACTATCAGATCAAACCGCTATAATTTTAGGATTCATTTGTTTTAATATCAGTGTCACTTATATTTAAACAACTATTTTTTTTTAAATGAAGTATTTTATTTTTATTTTTTTTAATGTGTGTGTGTGTGTGTGTGTGTGTGTGTGTGGCCAGCTCAGCCCACCAGGGGGCAGGGCTGGCTGGCATGTGGTGCATGGGGGATTGAACAGTGGTCCCTTTGTTTTTGCTAAGCTTGTTCTAAGTAGGTGCTTTAGACCACTGAGCCATCTCACCAGCCCTTAAACAACTATTGAGAAAACTTTTCAAACAGGATTTGATGCAAATCTTGAAACAGTTTTGCAGCCATTTTGAACTAAAAGAAAAATGGTGGAGCCGGGGAGATGGCTCAGTAGAATTAGCGCTTCCCTGGCAAGCACAAGGGCCTCAGTTCAATCCCCTGTTCTAAAAAAAAAAAAAGAAAAGAAAAAGAAAGAAAGAAAAAATGGAAGGTACTTTTGTATTTTTCCAAATTTCAATTTCTATTCTTATAATACTCTTTAAAAAGTAACTTTTTCAAAAGAAATCTCTCCAAATTTACCTTTTTGATATAGAAACAGGTCCCTATTTGTTGACTTCAAAAAGGTAAGTGAGAGGAATTTTCAAATAAAGATTCTTAAAACTAATGGTGTGAGAAGTTTCTTCTCTTTTTTTGGTCCTTTCTTGTCCTCTTT
>NW_004524803.1:3303942-3304763 GCF_000260255.1 Octodon degus | reverse complement strand
AAAAAGGTAAGTGAGAGGAATTTTCAAATAAAGATTCTTAAAACTAATGGTGTGAGAAGTTTCTTCTCTTTTTTTGGTCCTTTCTTGTCCTCTTTCTTTTGCTTTTTTCTTTCCCCCTTCCATTTACTTTTCTTCTTTTCTTTTTCTCCTCTTTCTCCTCTGCTATGTCTGTCTCTTTCTGTCTCTCTCTGTCTCAAGCCTGTCTCTCTGTCTCTGTATCTCTCTGTCTCTGTCTCTCTGTCTTTCTGTCTCTCTGTCTATCTCTCTCTGTTTCTCTCTGTCTCTCTCTCTCTGTCTCTGTCTCTCTCTGTCTCTGTTTGTCTCTCTCTCTCTCTCTCTCTCTCTCTCTCTCTCTCTCTCTCTCTCTCTCTCTCTCTTTCTCGATTGAAAAGAGCCTTTGCATGGAGCTATATACTCAGCCCCTCTTATGTTACATTTTGAGACAAAGTCTTGCTAATTTACTAAATGGCCTAGGGTAGACTCAAACTTACCACCCAGAGTATTGGAATTATAGTTATGCACCATCATACGGAACTGGTAGTGCAAAAGTTCTAATCAAGCAAAATTAACTCTTGTATTTATGTTATCATGCCTTGTACTTCCAGAGATAAAGAAGATGCAAATTCCTTCTCCTAGAAACTTGCTGAGGTTGCTGGACTCAGATATTTTGATATCCCAAGAAACCCATAGTCAAGATAAATAGAAAATGGTTTTACTATTTCTGCTGTTATAGAACTTGAAGAGAAGTAGATAGATATTTTTTATACTCAATCCTTGCTTCTCAGTGGTTGACTTCTTATTTTTGCATATGAAGTATTTCC
>NW_004524803.1:3295779-3303022 GCF_000260255.1 Octodon degus | reverse complement strand
TGCAGACCATTTATTTTCCCTGCTCTGCATAATATGTCATTGCACAAATATGGCACAATCTACTTATGCATGCTACTTCTGATAGACATCTGGATGGTATCTAGTTTGGTTGGGGGCTATGACAAACAGCGCTGCTATGCTGCTATGTATATTCTAGTTAAATCTTTCAGTAAACTCTAATGTGCTTGTGTTGAATGGATGTGTATTCACATTTAAGGAAAAATTAATTGCTGCCAAGATGTTTTTACCAATTCATACCTCCACTTGCATTCAAAAGATCTGAGTTGCTTCATATCTTGTCAACACTTGGACTCTTCTGTCTTTATTATTTTTATTTTACTTTCTTTTATTTTTAAAAAGAGCACAAATCCTAATTAAAACAGAAAAACTATAAGTGATACGAATTTCACTAAAGCAATGTGAATTTCACAGTATTTATTGTAATGTATAGTGTTGTCTTCCAACAAGTTATCTGTATTACAAGATATGTGCACGTAAACTTGGAAGAAGAAAGAAAAAGAAATGTATAAGAAATCAAGAAGATAAAAAGTACAAACAACTGAAAAAAAGGAGACAAAACAAATTAGGTATTATCTGCTCCTTTCCATAGGCTAGCAGAAATGTACAGTACAATTGTTCAAACCGTCCTGCTTACATACATAGATAAATCTTTTTCTTCCACTCTCTCTTCTGTCCTCCTCAACTCAGAAACTCTTTCCTTTTGAATAAGTTCATTTCCTTTTCCCAGTATCTATTCTACCCTTCAGATTCAATTTTTCTATTTCATGTTCTCACACTAAGGAGAAAATATGCTGTTTGCACATGTGGGTCTTATTTGTTTCACTTCAGAGTATGTTCTATAATTGCATCAATTTGCCAAGACTCAAATCTATACTGTTTTATAGCTGAATAATACACCATTGTGTAAAAATACCACATCTTCTTTACCCATTCTTCAATTGATGAACATCTGGATTGTTTACAGGATTTAACTATGATAAATTGTGCTGCTATAAACATGGATGCATATATATTGCTGTGGTATGAGGTTTTCAGTCCTTGTGTGAAAATACCCAGGAAGGGAATAGCTGGCTTGAGAGGGATCTCCAATCCTAACATTTTAAGGAATCTCCACACTGATTTCCATAGTGGTGGTACCAGTCTTCAGTCTCAACAATAGTGGAGAAGGGTTCCTTTATCGCCACAGTCCTTCCAGCATTTGTTATTGGCTGACTTCTTTACATGAGCCATTCTTTCTAGGATGAGATAGAATCTCAGTGTTGTTTTAATTTGCATATCTCATTGGCCAATGATGTTAAACATTTTTTCATGTATTTACTTATCATTTGTATTTCTTCCTCTGAGAGGTGTATATTCATCTCGGATGCCCATTTTTGGATTGGGTCTTTGAATTTGGGGGACCTGATTTTGTTTTGATTCTTTATATGTGCTAGATAGAAGGCCTTTGCTGGAAGGACAGTGTCTTTATTATTGCAACCACTCTAAAGCATACTTAGTGGTATTGAATTGCGATTTAATTTTCAATTTTTGAAAACTAATAACTTGAGAATATAGAGATATGCTTGGATAGCTTCCTTTCTGAAGCCCTCATTTAACCCTCTTATCTCTTTCTGTATTAGATCATTCCCATTTTCCTTGTTGGTTTAGCGAAGTTCTTCATGTACTTTAGAGAACAGTCTTTTGAAATACTTAAGTGGTGTTCTACTGCTTTGATGATTGCCCTTGACATTTTCTTTATATCGCATTTTGATGAATATATGTTCTTAATTTCAGATAGACAAATCTGTAAGGCAAGAAGGATGCTACACCAAGCTTTACAAGGACGGGATCTGGTTCCGCAAGTGCAAGACTTGGGACTCCCCACACTATTGAACGGTATATCTAACCCTATCAAATTGCTCCATATATTTTCTTTTCCCTTTCTTTTTCTAATTAGAATGCAGAGAAATCAATAGTTACTCCACACAGTGTCATAGCGATAAGAGGTGTAATTCTTAAAATTGTACTTCTACTAACAAGTTCCCAAGTGAAAGTTTCAACCAGTAAAGGCACTGCAGAGTTTTCATTGTCAAATTAATACAAGACAGAGACTCCTTCAGGACACCTTCAGTCTTTAAAAAGTAATAAATGAGAAAGCTAGCTCCAGTGTTCTATCCCACAGGAAGAACGGTAGTGACTGGAACTATTTTAAGTCCGGAACATATTTATAAGAATCTTCTTATTCTCTGAACTTATAAGATCCTGTAATCAGTGATATTTTTATTTGTGAAATATAAGAACCTGACAGTATTATTATAACACTTAGAATTTAATGCTAGAATTAAATCCAACATAAGATTTATGTCAGAAAAATAAATCTTTCTGCACAATAACATGAATAAATGGACATAGTTCCTGGAAAAAATGAGATTTACTCTTTAAAAAATCTGTAAATAATTATACTTAAAAAAAACTTTGATATAAAATGATTTGGTGAAATTATAATTTTCCCCATAAGACAAAAAAAAATTCTTGTTGTGTTATTAAACATTTTACAACCTCAAATGCTGTTTTATAGTAGAACAGCTAGAAGTTATGGTTAAAGCTGACTCTTTTGTGGTCTGGTGGGAGTTTAAGCAGAGGACATGCTTTCTAGAAGTTCTCTGGGTCTCCAGCCTTAGACAGCCGTATGATCTGCCCAGTGGGCCTGTTGGTTTCCAAGTACGCCACCACTTCTATTTTTTCAGAAAACTCCAGTTACCTAAATTCTATTGTGCCTTCTCTGTTTCCATTGTAGTTAATTTCAGAAACTATTATATGCAAAGTTCTTTTAAGAATAAAAAATATCATAGAACATGCCTGTAAGGGTCCTATGTGACTAAAACTAAGAAGTAAAAGTGGTATGTTATTAGATATTGAAGAATCAGAGTAAAATTATTGGTAAGTGTTTATATACTTTGGTAATTTGGGAATCCTCCAAAAGGAGATTGGCTCTATTTATCTTTATGGCCTTCATTTTCTTAGCATACTGCTACAAACATACTATGTGTACTATTTACACTGTGGGCTAAGAGAATGTCAACTCTAACTTCTGAAATTGTAAGGTATGAGCTTGACAGAGACTGTCCTGCTACCACGTGTGCCAAGTACTTACAGCTTAGAAAATGACTCTTTTAGTAGTAGCTCTTCTGTCTGGACAGGTTCCCTGTCTTATACTAAAAGCAATTTTTCAGACTCTGAATATGTTTTTTATTACATAAATGTAATCAACCTATTAAAATATTTTAAACTACAAATCTCCCTTCCAGAATGTGAAAGGAGATACTTTCATGGCAGCCCAACATCATTTTTATGGGTTAAATTTTCACTAAATATGATCTGTTTTACTTTGAAATACAAATATTTTTAAAGCATAAGTTGTAAGCAACTGGAAAATTGGTTTTAAACACACACAATATACAATTTCCCAAATGTTTAGGATCACAGCATCTTTCCTGTGACTATGAGATTGTATAAACACATTCTATAGCAACCCTCGGTGGTATGGTGTGTTTCTGCCCAGCTGAGGTACTGAGTAGACAGAAAGGCAAGTTCTACCCATTATCGTAGGTGTGATGCTTTATTGTATTTCCAATTAATATTCTACACAAAGTTGGTGCAAGATGAAAAATTTCCCATGGGTTATGAATATGCTCAAGTGCCTGTAGAGCTAGTAGTGCTTAATATCAAGTATTCTCTAACATATCTATTAAGGTAAATGGATATTATGTGCAAAACAAATTCATTTTCATCTGCTGCACTCAGAACTTTTGCTGCTCAAATTGCTGAGTTAATGCAATTTTCACTGCCTATCCTGCTTCATGCAATATTAATTCTGTTTACTTACCTTTTAACTTATAGTAGAGCTAAAACTATAGAGGAAAAATTCTCTTTCTTATTAGACTGCTGAAAAAAATCTCATTCTGTGATATCTGTTTCTAATTTGTCTTTGGGGAAAGAAATGCCGAATAGTTGCCTTGTTTCCCCCTTCAGACATTCAGAACCTCACCAAACTGCAGTCAATCTAGGATGCACATCCTGGCATGGTTTTTTTTTTTCCTTGGGATCATAGTCAATAAATTTGATTAGTTCAGAAAGCATTCCAAGCCACCAGCCCACAAGCAGGTTGAGCCAATACCTTCACTCACTCCCTGTTCTTTCTAGACCACCAGGGCTCTAGTTTGTATTTTTAAACCTGGGTTAAATTGTGGCACAACCACAAACCATTGTATGCTATTAACAGTGGTGTTCCAGTGAATGACTGACAAACAAAATCTTAGCACACGAAGCCTGCTTTTTTCAATGGTAAACACATGTTATTAATGAAACATTTCTTATGGGCCCAGGCAGTTTGAAGTCTATCTTGACTGACAAGACAGTGTTTTGCTATATTGGCTAAGCAAACAAAACAGTTAAAAATAGTTTATTAGAAGAATATGTTTTGATGAATTACAAAGGTATAATTTGTGGCTCTGGATTCTGAACTAAATATCCTCTTATTCTGGATTATAGAGTAGTATTTCCCCAGGGTTCAAAACAGCATATCATTCCTGTATCTTCCTTAAGAAGATCTGGATGGTGTTAAATTCAATCCCTGGTCCAGCCTCGCAGACAGCTATCTTGACAGAAAAAAGACTCTGGTCCCACATGAGATACAGCAGGCAAGTGTATGTTTCCTGTGCAATTCTAAGGTTCTGAATCCAGTTTCTTGGAGAGCTGCTCTTGTTCAGTAAGATGCTAAATAAGGATCAGATGTGATTCATCCTTAACTCTCTCTAAATTCATGCAGCAGGTGAGTCCAGATGTTTCTCACACCTATCTGATATTTTCATTTATCAATAATTCTGGCTCCTTAGTATGCAAGCATGCGTGGAAATAGTCTTTTGTGCAATTATTCAAAACTCCTGTTTAACAGAAAAGGATAGCAAACCCCAACCCAACTAAAACAGCACTGTCATTGCATGTTAGATGTCTTTGAAACATTCCAGTGTTTTAGACCACCAAACTTGAACTCACCATGGTTGTGTTTAGTTTTGATCAAATTGGACAGTGCTGCCCCAAGCTAGTTTGCATTTCTTCTCTTTGAATTTATTCCAACCATGTAGAGTGACTAGAACATGATGGATGTAAAATGTACCATTAATCTGTCCTGTAGAATTCTTCTGAAAAGGGCATCAAGCAGTGAGTAAATGAGGAGTTGCATCACTTTTATCCAAACTTTTCTGAGTATCAGGTATTTCTAGAAGGTAACTACACTATTTCTAACAACAGCAAAGTGGCCAATCAAAGGTAAAGAAATTAACTGTACAACCATGCTGACAATAATGCTTTTCCTTGAATGAGCTGGGTTACATTCCCCCTACTAAATTGACAAAGCAGTGGCATAGGTGTGTGCTAAGACTAAGCTGAAATGCTCAAAGGAAATGTTAGAGGAAACCTTTCAGGAACAGCCCCAAAGGACAAGTCTATTGACAAATAAGCCAACCCACCTCCACCCACATCTCATTCCACTTTTCCCATCTCTGCTCCACAAGAGCCTTATTCCCAGTCTCTAATACCGTCTGTCTCCTTTTCGGTCTGATACTTATCCAATTAGCATATGGTATGTGAGCTCTATTTATTTGTGACCCTGGTCCTTAGTGTCATATGTTAACTGTAGGTGGCACGGCCAAGAGCATGGGGTTCCTGGTGCTGTCACCTTATTGCTCAGTGTTTTCTTTCTGCCCTTTGGTGGCTCCTCATGCCTGTGACCTGCAAAGTGCACTCAGATAGCGACTCATCTTTTCGTCTGTCACTGAACCATTCCTCCTGCATATTTCCCCAGCAGTGGATTCAGTAATCTAAAAATATTGTAGACCAAGGTAATAACAATTGACTCAAGACTTCTTGTATGCATTTCACAATACAATGTTTGGAGAGACAACACCTTAAACACATTCATGAATCGTACTTGGCAAACCAAGAGGATGCTATCACAGAGCAAAGGAACACTTCCGAGTATTCCCCATGCTCTGGCTTCTGGATGCTTAGTTACATGAGTTTCCCTGGCTGGGCACGCAGGTCAGTGACACGGTGCCTGCCTTACAAGCATGGAGTCGTGAGTCTGCTTCCCAGTACCCCCCAGAAAGTATGTACATGAATTATCTATGACATGCTGCCTGAGGGATATTGAATCTTTCGACCCCAGAATTTGGTGTCCATAGACAAAACCATGAATTTGTTTATTCAGAACTTCCCTTCTCAAGGAAAATAAACCAAAAAGGTATTGCTCTCTGAAGTTTTACTAACGAACTTTGATCTATAATGAACTTGACTAATGAGTGGAGAAAACGGAAGGATATTCTAATCCATGTATTAGGAACTGAAAATTAAAGAATTCTAGAATTATTTATCTGATAAAGACCTAAAACTAAAAAATGTTTATATGATTAATAATGCATAGAATGTAGACTAGAACCCAGATCTTCTTAGCTTTTCCATTTACTATGCTTATTTATCACACGTTGTGATACAAATTTTATTATATAGTTATATGTTTAAACTTAACTATATCACTTGTAATGTACTTCATGTAAAAATGCTTATGTTACCATTAATTTGAATCCACGTTATACCATTAAGAACATATAAACATATTGTGCATATTCAAACATATCAGTGTGAATATATAACATCTGGGGAGTCAGAGATTTAGCTTTAAACATCTCATCTGTTTTGAATTTAATATTCTTACAAATGGTGGGATAATAGAAAGCTCCTTTGTTGTCTTCTCAGTATTAGGAAAATAGCCACAAGAAAGTATTAACAACCATATTCTTGGCTTTGTTTTTAAATTGGTGACTGCTCTTTCATAAGACTAGTGTAAAAAGATTTAAGATGGGCCTGAATAACACAAATGGCTTTCATGCTTCACACCTTAGCTTAAATGAGGTTATAGCATTACTACTCATTTACTTATCTCTTGTGCATTTACCATAAGTCAGAGTAAGACATTTTTGCTTGGGCCAGTGACCATCAGTCTTTATCAAAATATGTGTGTGTGTGTGTGTGTGTGTGTGTGTGTGTGTGTGTGTGTGTTTCAGGGACTTCCCAAGATTGTATTTTCCAATCTTCCTTACCATGGTCCAGATAGCAGAATAAAGATAAAAGTTTCATGTTATTTCAGAACTGCCTTCAAA
This sequence comes from Octodon degus, assembly GCF_000260255.1. Classification (NCBI taxonomy): domain Eukaryota; kingdom Metazoa; phylum Chordata; class Mammalia; order Rodentia; family Octodontidae; genus Octodon; species Octodon degus. Next base: position 3,295,805 of record NW_004524803.1, on the reverse strand, counting down.
TATAACCCATCTGTGGTTCTTTCTTT
>NW_004524803.1:3273423-3295664 GCF_000260255.1 Octodon degus | reverse complement strand
GAAGAAGAAGAAGAAGAAGAAGAAGAAGAAGAAGAAGAAGAAGAAGAAGAAGAAGAAAAGAAAAAGAAAAGAGCTTGAGATCTAGACTGGCTCCCAACTTAAGAGAGGTTTATTTTGGCTCATTGTTACAGCTCCTGGTAGCCTCAAGGCATAAAGAGCATGGTTGGGAGGGTTTGGGCAGAAGAAAGCTGCTCAAATTGTGGCAGACAGGAAGTAAAACATGAAGGGAGGAGGGTGGAGGCAGATATGCCTTTCCAGGTCAGACCCTAGTGACCTGATTCTTCCTACCTAATCCTACCTCCTATAGGCAAGTCAGCTACAAGGCTCCCATAATCCAATTGCCTTCTAAACACATGAGGTTTAGGGGCCAATTTTAGGTATAAACCATGGCACCTAATTTTCAACAGGAAAGGCAAGTTCCAATTTACAAACACTTTGAAAGCCTTTGCATGTATATCATTTGCCAGTGTCCTGTTGGACAAAGCAAATCATACAGCCAAGCTTTTGAGTCAATGTGGATAAGAAAGTCATGGCTCATTAAAAGCTAGTACTACGACAGTCACTGCATCAACCTGATGAACATATTGCCCTTAAGAAGCTATTGTGTCCCTAGCCCATGTGTATAGGGCAGAGGAGCAGATGCTTATCGAGAAACTGGAGAAAATACTCAGAGATAGCATGTGAGACATACGGTTTACTGAAAATTCTTAATAGAATTTAACAAGAAAAAGTAGAGTAGATTAGGAGTGACAGAAGGAGCGGCAACAGGATGAAAAGAAGATTGTCATGAATTTTGGTGGAGGCTGGCCTGAGAAGAAACCTTCAAAGTCAAGTCGTGGTGCTGGACTATAGCACTTACCCTCTCCAGTGTTTTGTTCTGCACCTAGTTACCACAGTGACAGGATCTTCAGAGATTATGTCAGCAGGGACATCATTTGTTTGCTTTGTTCTCTTATATGACCACCATTCCAAAGAACAACTGACAGCATATTGACAAGAAAGCAGTTTCTACAGGTAGCACTAGTTTTCCCAGTTCTTGGTGTTCTTCAGTGATACTTATCTAGACAGGCCAGTCCAGGGATGTTTACAGTGCCCTGACTGGGCAAAAGTCTTCAAGTGTGAAAGGGAAGTTCAGGAACACCATGCTAAATACCCTACTGATAATGATACGGGAGCTCAGAGTTCTAAGAAAGAGAAATATAAATAAATAATACTAATATTTTATGAGAAGAGTTAGATCTTCAGGGTGAAAAATACACTGAAAAGGAAAGACCTAACTCTGCTTTGCCTGGGTATATTATTAAAACTTTCATAAATAAGGTATTGTTGGTCCTGGGTGATGATAGAGGAATAGAAGTTTGCTAGATGCTCCAAGAGCGCATAGTGCAATTATGGGAAAGGAAGAAGAACATCTAATGAAAAGGAAGAACATAGCACAAGAAAAAAAAAAAAACAGAAGTCAAAAAGTGTACAGCCTGTGGAGAAAGGTAGAAATTTTTTAGTAGGAAAGTATTAGAAGAAGAGCTATATGTGTTTCTAGGACCATGTGATGCTAAAAGTCTATGCCAGGGAGATCAGAATGTGTTAAGTAGGCAATGGTAGATCATTAAATATACTTTTTCAAGGAGCTAATAACACTGATGGTGATAGCTAAGCTGGATCATGTTGGTTTGGTTGCTTGGAGCTGCTCAGGGGATAGGTAGAGGACACATCTGGATGCATCTGAGGTGTGGACTTGGGCATTAGAGCTTCTCTCTTCCCTCTTCTGCAAGTCTGTTCCCCTGCTCTGCTTCCTGGCTGCCATCTGCTATGATTTTTCTGACTAAAACCCACCTAATCATGTGCTACATGCCCTGAAACTGTGCACTAAATTAAGCCTAAGACTCCTCTCATTTGAACCGTGGTTGTTAGTATTGTGTCTTAGCAATGGGACAGTAGACTAATGCGCAGGTGATCAGATGGCTGGTGACCCAGGAAGACTAGCCTGCATTAGACTTTTGGTTGTGCAATAAGGTGATCTTTTCTGGTGCTGGAGTGAGAATGAATCTCAGGACACACATCTGGATTTTTTTTTTTCAATTTTAGTATAATTCAGTGGTGTTTCTGTTTTTCATCACCACTCTACAGGAGTGACAGATAGTCAGTTGTTTTAGGGCCGCCTCTTTTCTCCAGGTCTGCATCATCTTTGCAGGGATAACCTAATACAAATGGCCTATGTTGCCTTTTGGTACATATGCACAGGTTCCGAAAGACCTCATTCTCTCCCTCATTTTATGCTAGGTGGGATGAGTTTATGTGGACCACTCCTGCAAACCCACACACAGTGAACTTTGTGACCATGTCTGACTATAGGTGCCTGACATACTGCATGCAAGAGTTTATACTACCCTTCAATGTCTTACAGAATTTAGGCAGGCACAGCAGGGATGTTGTCTGCTCCCTAGTGTCTGGTGACTTGTCTCAGAAGACTCAAAGGATGGAGATGATTTGATGACCATGGGCTGAAGTTATGAGCGATTTTATCCACTCCTGTCTGGAGCTTGGTCTGGTACAACTTGAAAACCAGGATTGCTAGTAGGAGCCCCTACTGTGATCCCTCTGGTTCTTGTGGCTTGGTCTGGTTAGAACATGACAGCCTCAGTGTAGTCAGAATTTTTACCAGGCCATTCCTGGTACTAAGAATCCATGTTCTCAAAAACAAGGGGGAATATTCATTCATTGCTTGTTATGGCCCATTCCATAGGCCCTGCAAAATTACTTCTGCTATTGTTTGAAAAAATTAAAAGCATATGCAGATTCAAACTGAGGAACATAGGTTCTTAACTCTCAATAGGAAAAATGTTACAGAAGTGTAGGAGCTACATTTTAAAACCATCAAACTTTCTCTCATGGCTTATCAGTGATATTTACTTCCCCTTTCAGCCTAAAGATTTGTTTGTCCTTAGTCTGAAGCTCAGGGTGGGGTAAGAAATAAGGGATGAGGAATATTTGCTCTGACTCACGATGTCTTCTTCAAAATATTTTACCCATGCCATGAGTTCTTTCCATTTATTGAGAGCCTGAGTGTTTTGAAACTCAAAGACCAGAAAGAAGCCTTTTATTGTCACATTCCTTCCCTGAGGTTTAAAAGTCCTACAGAGATGCCTAACTACCTGGAGGGTAGAGGAGCAAATAGATAAAGACTGTGCGACAGGGGAGAGGGACAGTTTTTACTACGTTTTTATATATTTAATGTTTAAATGGTACTCCACTTAACAAGAGAAAACAAAATAAAAACATCATTGCTCTACTTGGACAATTTCGGTAAACAGTTTTACCATTCCTGTTTGAAATGTTCTCTGTTATGAATCACTCTTTCTGTCCCCCTCTCCCTTCATTATTGTTACAGTTGTCTAAGTTTAATGGACTTGGAAAGCTAGGAAAATTCCAGTGATTTCAATTTCTGAAAACCTTGAAATTCAGTAATGTAATCCTTTAAGCTTACACCACAATCTGTACTTCAAGGTTGTCCCTTTTGCTCATATGATCAAATAGTTCAGCCTTTTATCCTTTTCACTACATAAGAGGTGTACACCTGTTTAGTGCAAAGTTAGTTACCCAAGACTATCACTCATCAGAGTTCTTCATAAAGTTTCCTTCACAGGCAGGCTAAGAAGTGTAGTAGTCACCTCTTAGGATCTTTCAAATCATGAACAAAATCCTCTCCAGAGAAATGCTACATTAATATTGATCATCACAGATACTGTTAGTGGTTAATGAGGCCTTTAATTATTGATTCTAAGCCATCCATCTGCTTATAAATGTAGTGCTTATTTTGGTTCATACTTCTTTCATGTATTATGTGCACACATTTCTGTATCAGTCATAGTGATTGGCCTGCATCTTAATACATGGGTTAGTATGCAATAATCATACCTACCATTGACCAAAACAGGGAAAAGTTGGTGTATGCAGCCAGATGGTCAGACCAGATAGTGAATGCCTAATATTAATTCAAAGATGACCAGATATTGGTTCAAGGACTGAAAGACCAAGTGTGCTGAGAATGCTGCCGAATAAATTCTGTAGAACACTCAGGGAAGCCAATATAGACAGCAAGGTGACCAAGGAATTGCCTGAAACACTTGTAAGGAAGGGATATCAACTGCCCTAACAGATTGTCAGTAAAATCCAGACTCTAAGAAAATGATGCCTGACAGATCCTATATCATCTAAGAAGAGAAAAGTGTTTGCTGACAGTTGCATATTTAAGCCCCTTTCAGACATTTTGGATGTACAGAAACTGACAAACTATTTCATAGACAAATAGCCTTTCAGAACTTACTATGAGCTTTAATGTGTGTTGGGCACTGTTCTCTGCTTCAGAGAATGAACCTTTGAGATTCTGGTACCTCCTGGCCTGTGTGAAGAGTAAGTGTTGGGAATCTGCTCAGGAGCCATTTTTCTCATAAGCAGCAACAGGAATTTGAATAAAATCCAGGCAGACACAGCTTCTAAACAAGGATGAAATTCAACTTTACAAAGCTTTCTTGCAAGCCCCAAAGAGCTTATTTATACATTTTTAACCTTTCCCTTTAAAAGAAACATTGGTCTATAAAATTTCGTAAAATGTTGAGTTGAATGCTCAGCAAAAGCAAACTTAAACTGCTTCAAAAGTTTTCCTTTTCTGGCACCAGAGCCAGGGTGGCTGTCCAGCAAACAAAGCACTGTGCTGCAGGACAGGAAACCTGAGACAGCTTCCCTGCCTGTGCATTAAGGAGGCCTTCAACTTGGACAAGTCACTTCACCTCTGTGAGCCAGAAGGACACTAACACCCTAAAATATGTTAACTGTTATATTCATCTGATTTTAAGGTGAAAGAGTCTGAGTACAGTTAAACCACTTGTCTGCAGTCAAATACTGAGTCAGTAGTTTAGGAATGGCCTACATGTTCCTTGTTTCCTAAACTGGGACTCTCTTTTCTAGTGCTTTCCAGAATGTACTGGTAAACTTGGCTGTGTCTAATGAAGGGCTCCCATGGTCAGCGCCACCCATGAATAAGCACCTGCAACTCTGGTTTTCCCACAAGTTTCCTAACATTTGGGTAGGCTGAGCCAATGAATCTCACCTTCTGGGCATCGCTGAGGCAGAATCTACAAGCAAGAACAGGACATAAAGAATAATCCCCTGCAGTGAACAGATATCTGCTCCAACTCTAAACATGCTCAAAGGAACATCCCTTGGATCAGTGGATTAAAGGCATTAGTTGACATGATCATGCTGCTTTGCATTACAAAATAAGCAAAAGCCTCGCAGTGATGGATGGAGACGATACTTTGCAAAGGTAACTACATAGAAAGAAAGTTCAGAGATAGGAGAGGGAAATTGTAGCACAAAAAATAGCATGAAACATGGCTAGGCTGAGCTTAGGCAGTGAAAACAAACAAAGAGAAACTGGCACACAGACCTAGCAGTCCCTAGGATCGTTTCTCCCAGAGCAATTTACGAAGATGGCTGATTTCACAGGGACCCTATAAAGTGCATCTCCAGTCCTGAGAAGCCTTCAGCTATATGAAGGAACTCATACAAAAAAGTGACAAGCACTCCTTTCTTTTCTTTTTTCATGTAGAATATATTTTATACTTCTTGCTGTTGAGAGAGATATAGTCATGACCCCAAATAGTCACCACCCAAGAAAAGGAAAATCCTCTTTTTCAGTCAGTCAATGGCTGCTCAGCCTAAGTTTTTCCAGAGACCAATTGAGAGTGTGCTGGCCTGTTTGTTTCCTAATTCTGGAATGGCCAGAAGATGGGTCACACATGTCAGACCCTGTCTGTACCTGGCCCCTGTCCCTCTCTGCACATTATGGGGTCACCTGACCTCTCTCTCTGAGCCCAGTGCTGCTTCTTCAGGAATTTAGTTTGCTTGTTTTTTGTTTTTTGGGTTTTTTTTTTTTTTTGGTTTTTTTGGTGGTGGTGGTAATAGTGTTTTGTTTGTTTGTTTGTTTGTTTGTTTGTTTTTTAGCAAAATGAGCTCTGAACTGTACTTTGATTCATCCTCGTCTAGTTCTGGCCTCTGTCACAGCCAAAGAATAGGTTTCAGCCTCAGGTCCTAGCCATAAAATCTAGATATGTTGCTTACCTAAAATTCTAGAACCCTCTGATTTTCTCCTACCAGTGTCCATATCCTAGTAGTTGAGAGTCTGAGCAAAGGAAACCGAAGAGTCTAAGTCTTAGCTTTGTGTTTATTCGTCGAATGACATTAGGCTGATTTGTTTCAATGTCTTATTTGCTCATTTTAAAAATAAAGCTAATAATAATACCAATTTTAATATTTTGATGGATGATACCTATCTTAAAGCAAATAATAATAACTATTCTAAATTCTGTTATTAGCAATCTGAATTTGTTGATGGCTTCAAGAATGATAACAATTAGTTTGTATTCTTTAGAATTGAAATTTGTTGATGATATTTAAGGAATATTATAAATTCTACAGGGAGAGATATTTTGTGTTTCATTGTATGGATAAAGAAGCAAAACATTTTAATCACCACAGGCTTTACTGCTAATTAGGAAAATTAAAAGGTGAGGTTTTTCCTTCCTTTATTTTGATTCTTTTCTTCTAGTATTTCCCATCCATCTGCTCCATCCATATTTTGTGGTAATTTTATATTGCATTTATTTCAAGGAACATTAAGCAATTTCTAGAATTAGGCTTAACTTTCAGCTTTTAAGAAAAAAAATTTCTTTTGCTGCAAAACAAAAGTTTAGTACAATCAGTGTCTGCTTTGGAATATTGGAACTGATTACATGAATGAACTTTTTCACATACAGTTTTTTTTTTTTCAAATTGATGTGCTTGCAAAGTGTTGGTATCATGTTCAGGCAATATTTCATGTCATGAAGGAAGCAAGACTTGAGACTCTATGTTGGTGGTCAGCCACTTGGTAAAGGGTGAAATCTACGTTCCTCAAGAGGCTCCGAGATCCTTTGTATGCTGCTGTGTGTGCAGTTGCCTGTCTCCAAATCCTCCTTCCTTTCAATTCTATGGAGGATCTATGTTATCTTATTTCTACCCAGCCATCCAGCCAACCAGCCTCATGTTGCCTTCTATCTCAGTCTTTCCATGGTAGGATAGAGCTCTAGTAGTGAGCAAAAGCTCAGGGTCATTAGATTACTTTGAAGAGGAATGCTGTTATCAGAGTGACAGTTCTGACTTCTTGCTTCCCCTGTCCTCACTTCTGCTTGTCCTGTCTCTTCTTTGTTGAACATGACATCTAATAGTTAACATCTCTTAATTAGGAAAGGAACTGTTAAGAGCTTCACATAAGATTTTTCTTTTCTCTCTATCTAAATTGCACAAAGGGACAATTCTAAGTATTGCTGCTGCACATTTTCACAAGGCCTTGAGCTAGAATGATGTGACACCAAATGACAAAAGTGCCATGGGCCATATCCTCTGTTGTAGTTCTTGCATAAGTTGGCAATTTCACCTCCAACTTACAGGCTCCTCTTTCAAATTTTCACAATTTAGACAAAAGGACTGTCATTAGTGGACACCCTCTAATCCCAGCAACTTCCACAATCCACACTTTCAATCATCATTCTGATTTATTTTGCTTAGAAATATTTTTAGGATAATGAAGTGTTGATATAAATTTCCAACTGGTGTAGCCTCAGTCTTCAATCTTCAGTAAGAATGAAGTGTTTCTTTTTGCTTCCTACAACTTTCTTAGGTGTCACATTTTTAGTAGCTACACAGCAGTTTCATTTTATAGCTTTATCATTGCTTTGTCAGAATTAAGTCCTTGCAAAAGTTTGGGTTTTGTCAACATAAAATTTCTCAAAGAACTTCTAAAATTTAAACTATTTATATATTGCAAATATATGTATACCATCAAATTCCTGTAAATAATGGCGTGCATTTATACTCACTGAAGATGGTTTAGGACAGCTACAATAATGGCTTAGGAAATAAATGAGCTAGAATCAAAACATGTGGCCCCTTAGTGCATAATGTTGGACACATCACTGATTTTTTGGGTACTTGATGACTTTACTATGCCTTCAGAAAAATGACATCTGCTTTGCCTATTGTATAAAGACTGCTGTGACATTTACATGATGTGAAAATTAAATAAAAAGTAAAGCATTACAGAACTTCCTTTGTCTGATCAGTCCTTTATCCTGTAAGGAAGCTGACCATCATTTATTGTTAGCATTCAGAAGGCTTATTTTTTTTTTATTTCTGCCATCACTTTCACTTGTTCTTCATCTTCCTACCAAACTGAGTTGGTCCCTTTCTTCCAGACCTTCTTAACCTGGGCTTTCTAGAAAGCAGATAAAAGTTTACAGAGATTTTATTTAAGCAATGATCTCAGAAGCAGAGTAAAAAATAGGTAAAATGAAGTAGAAAGAAGGAATATCAGTGCAAAAATAATAATAGTAAGGTTGCCACACTTTTAGACAATTAATCCTAAAAAGCTAAAGGTCCATTTGAGGACACCATGAGTACATCTCAGAACTGCCTTCCTGGGGATAAAAAGAGAAAGCATCCATCTGTCACTGCTTGACCTGCTATTAGAAATCCCATGGGAAATCGCAGCTTTTCTTCTCTAGATCAGGTGTACGTGAATGCTTACCGTCCTGACATGCTGTCAGACAGTGCCCTGGAGAAGCCTCAGCGCAGAGTGGTGAGAGGCAGTCGGAGTCTGCTTGACAACTCGGTTGGCTTTGGTGACACCAATGACACCAGGAAAGCACACTCCTGGGGGTATCTAGCGGGGCCCTAGGGGCGTGGCCTCAGCTGGGACTCATGCTCCCTGGTCCTTCCTGAGCTTTCACTGCTCCCTTGCTTTGCTTCCTTGACACCATGAAGGGAACAGCTTTGCTCTACCATATTCTTCTCTCATAATCTTTCCTGACTTAGAACCAGCCGATCTATCATGAACCAAAGAAAAGGTCTCCTGGCTTAAGTTGTGGATGCCCAGTGTTTGTTCCCAGCAACAGGAAAGCTGAACAATACAGAAGGTTGTGGAAGACTGCCCGGGATTAGTCACTATAGCAGCAGATGCAATAAGGAGGCCCAGTAGACTAAAATTATCCAAGAGTGTAAATTCACACACATGAACTTTAGGATTCCTAGCCCCTTTTATCTTAGGGTCTCATTTTTTCTTGGTGACCATATCGGTTCTTAAAGTGGAAATTATCATCTGTAAGATTTCAGTCCCCAAATTTATATCATTGGCTTAAATCACTTTTCAGAATCCTACATTCCTTTATTCTGTGTTCTATGTGGAATCAATTTTAGAATAGATCAGGAACACAAACACGCAGTTGTACATGTGTAAACCAAAATCTTTCTGAGGTAAGACGTTCTGGTGTGCTAGCACACAAATAGCCACTATAGATAACAACTATGGACCAAGCCTTTCGAAAATCTAGAAGAAAGATTTTTTTCAAAGTTTTCAAAATAAAAAAATGATAAATGTTTGAATATATGGATCTGTTCAGCCTGGGCTGGGAGGGGGGGATAGATCAGCTATCTAAGCGCCTGCCTGAACAGGACCCAGGTTCAGTCCTCAGTATTGCATGCCGGGCCGGTCCCCGGAACCGAGCATAGTGGCACACCCCACTAATCCTAGCACTGGGGAGGCTGAGACAAGAGGATCACTATGAGTCCAAGCTGCATAGTGAGACCCTGAACCAAATAATTAAAAGATATTTTAAAAATGAAAATTGATGCGTTCAGCCTGATTTAAACATTACACAATGTGTATATATATATATATATATATATATATATATGAAACATCATGATACTGTATCAAAATGTACATTTTTTTGTTTAAAATTCCTTCAATTTGAATATGTTCTAAAAACTGGAACTTTCAACTTTTCCTATAAATCTGCTCCTGCCCTAGTCTTCATCAGCTTGGTACATGGTATCTATAGTTGCTTAAGCAAATGTATTATGTATCTGTTGCTACATAACAAATTACAACAAAACTCAAGGGCTTCAAATAATGATTTATTGTCTTAGTGCTGAGGCAGATAGAGAGCATGCAGCAGTGTGCTGCTTGGGCTTTCTCAGGAGGTTGTAGGGAAGTGCTGGAGCTGCAGTCCTCTAAAGACTTCAGGAAGGCTAGAAGATTGAGCTTTGAGACTGGTGCTTACGGGATTTTCCCAAGAAACCTCAGGTCCTCACCGAATGGATGGCAGAATCTTAGCGATCTCCCACACTGGTTGCTTGCTTGGGCATCTTTTCCCACAGAAAGCCATACCAAATGGTAGAAATAGGGCAGAAGGTACATTGTGTTTTACCGTCTCACTTTAGAGCCCTGTGTTGTCACTTCTGCCACTTTGTGTTACTCACACAGGCCAGCTCTGCAGGGTGAGAGAAGGGATCATGAAGGATGCGAGACCATGAGGTGAGATAATTATTTTGCTTACATATATCTCTCCCTTAGCACAAGAAACCTGAGTGTCATCTTGCCAGATACACTGTCTCATCAAGTTCCATGATTTAGCTCCAAAATGTTTCTCAACTATGCCTTCATTGTTATGTTTTTAAAATCAAATTTACATCTTGCTTCAACCATAGCTGTCAAATTGGGTTTCTTTGTACCTAGTGGTGCTTCTATCTAACTTCTTAATCAGAAAAAGGTAATATTACATATGTCACTCTTTTTTTAAAAAATGTCCTTGGTACAGGGTCTCACTGCAGCTTAGACTTGAAGTGATTGTCTTGTTTTCATCCTCCCCTGTGCTGGGATTATAGGCGTGCACCACCCTGCCCAGACTTGGTAGCTGGTTCAGCGTGCCCAGTGGCAGGGCCAGTGCCACATGTGGTGCTGGGGATTGAACCCCAGCTCCTGTGCTTTCTTAAGCAAGAGCTTAGTCTGCTAAGCTATCTCGCTGACCTTTTGTCGCTCTTAAGACTCCTCAGTTATCTGTGCCAAACATAGAGGAAAACCTAAAACTCTAAGCCAAGGCCCTTGGTGCCCTCTGATGGTGCCTTCACCTGTCACTACTTTCCTCTGCTTCCTTCTGCTGTGGATCCCTACCTCACTCCATCACCCTCTTCACCAGACATTTTCAGGTTTACTCTTTTCTTTGTGTAGCTCTGATTAATTTTCACATATCAGATGACATTTTAGGAAGATCTTTCCTAGCTCTCCAGCTTAAATTGTGCCCCATCCTTTTATTCTCTAGCCCTAGACCCTGTTTATAACACAAGTGGTCATCATTAGAAATGTAGCCATGTGTCTGTTTGATGTCTGTCTCAGTGAATAGAAACCAGGCTTCCTCTGCTTACATGTATCTACCCATTGAAATACACAATACATATCATTGCATAGTTACTAGACAGTTGCTAAATAAATGAATACTATACCAAAGAAAATCTTTTTTGTCGTCATCATTTAACCTTCTCTGTGTCAAAAATTTCCACAAGCTATGAAGGACTTTTTTTTGAAAGAATGAGCATAAAGAATTCTACTAAGGCAAATAAAATATGGGTCACTGTCCACATTGATGTAAACTTAATGGAATGAGACACAAACAACCAGAAAGATAGCAAATACAAACAGAAATAAATAAATAAAAAATTATTTCAAGTGAGGCAAGTGGAGCACATAAAATGTGTTGCTCTAAGTGAAAATGCCAATGCAGAGTTGCCATGTAGTCCAGCAGCTCAAGTTGAACTGAAAAATAAATTACTTTCTGTCCTGTGTCTGACTTTCTAGATCATTAATCTACTGACAGTGACAAAAATATAAAATAAAGCTAACATCTCTGAAAAAATCATTGTTCCTATGCTGTACCCCAAGTGTGATTAATCAAATGCAATCTTTTTATGCAAAACAATGTGTTTGTTTTAATTCCTAATGGGATCAAGCTGAAGCTTACTAGGCACAGTATAGCCAGAGTATTTATGTACGATCTTCACATGATGGGTCATATCTTCAAATAAGAAAATTTCAAAGCTTTACCAAGTTGCAGCATTTAGAAATTATTTCCTATTTTATATCATCATTTGTCCTACACTCAAAGCCTGTTATGTTTAGCATTATGTAACTTCGACTTCTTTACCAAAAACATCAATGAGTTTTTTTTCCAATTCCAAATGTTACATACATAATGTCCACTGTGTAAGAAAAATGTTCTCCTCTATCTAATCTTTCCTCCTTTTAACCATCCACACATTGATCTGGGGTACTTTAATAAATTCAATTATTGCTTTCCAATTCACCTCTATACACACTGTTACTTCTCTAACAAACCTAGCTGATGAAGAGAGGAAATGCACTGCTTTAAACATAGGAAGGGCCAGTTATAACTTTTTCATATATATAATCAAAAGAATTTCTCCTTTAATTGCTTAAGTGAGAACTAAAGCCTCTTTGAGAATAGGAACTTGCTCTGTTTCCATTATAAATCCTCATAACTGAGAGAAGTAAACTTTTAAAAATTACCTTTCCATGGTCAGCTGAGACCTAACTCTTTGGAATGAACATATACTTTCTTAGAAGGCGATGAAAGAAACAGTAAAAAAAAAATGAATTTCAGCACTTAGTCATACAAAACATCTCTGGAAGCTCTCACTACATCTGCAAAATTGATCTGGCCTAATGAGCAAGGAAATGTTTCCTTAAGTAAAGGAAATCTTTTTTTTTTTTTTTTTTTTTTTTTTAACTTGCATTCCCATTTAGATTGAATTACAAATACCTGATAGCAACAGGTTGGTATTTCAAAGCAATTTTTACACCCATTCCAAAATTATTGATAAGATTAAACCTAAAAATTATGAAAGAAGTATTGTTGATAAAATACATATGTTGCTATGGTGATATTTTTGGATTATACTGTTCGCCAGGAACATGGTGTAATTCTGGCTAATTTCAGCTCAAATTAAATGCTCTTGTGACAAAACAGAAATGTCTCTAGGTCACATCAGTATGATTTTCACTGGAAAATTAGATTATTCTTCATTGGAAACATCAGTTACAAGGCATGACCACACAACTTCATAAATCTTTCTGATCTAAGACATGGAAAATGTGCTCTTGTAATGTAATCATTATTAATAAGTGTTGTACATTCTCAGGATACCAGTTTGTAATTAGGAAATGGCTCAAAGTTTCACTCTGCTAACTACTACTCTAACAAGTTCCTATGTGAGTTCCAGTCACTAGATGTGGAGGCGTGCAGGCCTCCCAGAGAACAGCATGGGTGGGTTCTGGGTTAAAGCTTTTCTAGAGCAAGCAAGCGAAGGAGAGATTTCTGGGCCAAAAGCCAGCTGTCTCCACAATTCTCCTTCCAGTAACTGCTATTTCACGGTATTTAGGGTAAATTCTGTAAAATCTTGCTTAATTCAGTATCTTTGTGTGGATTTAGAGAAAAGCACTTGGGGATGTGTTTGTTGCTTCTATACCCCGCAGCGATGAAGGCAGCATTACCATTAGGTGCTGCTGGGTGCCTGTGAGTTGAATTTACCCCAAAGCACATTCACCTGCTGTCAATAGGCATTTTGAAGCTCCAGGTATTCAAGATGTGGAGCACATGTTTATTTGATTGCTATTTTATGGTTCTGTTCTGAGGAGAAACTTTTTAGATTATTCCTTATGTTTCTCAAATATAAAACAACCCAACACTTCCCAACTCTCTGCAAATGGGACAAAAAACCAACAATATTTGTACAGTACATTAGGGTAGATGCATGTCTAAGTTACTTTTCTCTCATTGCTGAGACAAAATACCTGATGCCTGAAATTAAGGAAAGAAAGGTTTATTTAGCTCACAGTTCGTGGAGGTTTTGGTCCAAGATCAACTCTCCAAAGCAAAGTTGCAAGGCAGAGGGCAATAGTTCAAGGCCTGAGTCCTTCAGAAGGCCACCAAAGATAACTTTGCCAAAGACAGCAGAAGTAGCAAGAGCACAAGGAAGGAAACAAGCCTCTTTACCTCCCTGATATTGTATGCAGCCTACCCCCTCTAAAGAGGGGAGGTCCTTTATACCTATACATCTCCATAACCTCCTCTTGCACAAGCTCAGGATAAATGCAAAGTAAGGACCCAGCCTCTTGCTGAATCACTTAGTTGACCTAAACTTCTCAATTCGACACAATGAACAACAGCCCAGAGCGGTAAGGGCATGTAGAACTGATGAGTTTCTTAGTTAAGCTTCTGGCCTCCTCAAGTTGACACAGTGTATCAATCAAAACAGGGCTTGATGTTTCTTGAAGCTGAAGGTGATCTTCTGAAAGACCCAGGACAACACTGCTTCTAGGACTACTGGAGTGGCCAGTATCTTGGAATATCCACAGCCTGAGACTCTAGAGTGCTATGTTTCAAGCAATGACTGTGACTCATCCACATGGCTGACACTGACAAAGGTTCTACAATCTGAGGTACAGGATCTCAGCATAAATCCTGAGGACATTTCACTGACCTTATCAGACCCAAAAGCTACAACTCTTGTTGCATTGGTCCTGCTTTACCTTGGTCTTAACCATCCAGAAGAAAAGTATAAAAATGAAATATAAGTAATAAAGCCATGCTGTTATGTTGAGCTGTGGGGGACTCAGGTCAACAATTTCTGACATTGCCAGTGAAGCAGAAGACCCAATACTGTTATTATGGGGTACTGGACTCTTTTAGAATATTTTGTTGAGTTAACATACCTATAATATTCAAATAACGGAACTTAACAAAAAAGGGGATACAGATGAATGTCCATTTTGTATCTGTGTATTCAAAGTGCTTAGGATAGATACATAGTTACATTCTCTTAATGAATAGAGGGATTTGTTCTAATGGTGTTTGTAAATAGGATATCAAGTCCGCATCTTGTACAGCAATTAACCACTAGGAAGAATGTATGCAATGTGTTAATTATTGAAACTGTCCTACCAATTTGGTTTGAAACTGTCTCATTGCTGTTTGTTTCTCAATAAAATTATGGGAAAAAAAGAGTGCTATGTTTGCAGAACCCCATGCTCTGTCTCATCAATCTGTTCCTTGTGTCCCCCACGGGTGCCTGAAGGGATCTTCTCTGAGTCTAATCTAAATTATTCATATCAACTTAAATGGCACAGCACAGAACTGTATCCAACGTTATGGCGGTCAGGTGATAATTCATTTAGGTACTTTGTGTTTTAGTTGTTATAAACAGTAGTTTTAGGTTAAACATTTTAGTGTCACTTTTCTTTCATTAAATAAAAATTATAAGAATTGATCAAATAGCAGAGTACATAGTCTAAGATTTTTATCAACATTAATCTCAGAATCTTTGATTAGAGGTCATGCCCCTAAAATAACTTCCTAAGAGGCAACATTAGATACATTCTTAAGAGTCCAAATTTGGGAAATATATTAAATTCCCAATAAAAACAAGGTGAGCCATCAGCGAGATATTTGACCCAAAACTTTAGTAACTTCATTAAGAAAATAACCAGCTTCATTTTTCTGACTAGACTAAAAACAGTTTGTAACCACAGATTTTTTTTTTTTTTTTTTTTTTGTATTGGGACTCGAACTAACAACCTCATGCTTACCAAGCAGGTTCTGTGCCACTGGGCTAAATCCCCAGCCCATCACCTTTTTTTTATTATTCAGTAGTCTGATAGCCTTCATATCTCCAAGGACAAATGGTACTCTAATTTTATTTTCTATAAAATATACATGTCTTTCTCTCTCTCTCTCTCTCATACACACACACACATGCACACACACACACACACACACACACAAATACATGAAATGTGCTCAATTTATGCACCTTATTTGTATCTGTGATGGAAAATGCTCTTTAAATGGAATTTACAGAATCAAGGACTCTATAGGCTTCTCAGAGGTGGGATTGTATAAGTTATGTTTCGTGTTACATATTCTTTCCTTCCTCTACCTATTTCCATAGATTCAATTGGGATTCAGCACTTAACTTTGTTTAAAATAGTTAATTCTATTGTTTTTGTTTCATGAATAAAGTTAAAATCAACCAGTAAAAAATAACTATACAGAAGGAAAAAAAACACATTTCCAGAATCTGGTAGCATATTTACATTTCTTCCTTCTAAGTACTTGGACCAGATAGAGAAAATTTCACTGCAGTGTTGAAAAACTAAGAAGTTGGTCAGAGAGTGTTAGAGCTAGAAAGTCTCAGAAGTTAACCCATTTAGCCCCATCATGTACAAAGCATCCTTAGAAATGAACTATTTTTACATCATCATTTTATGGAGAAGAAAACTAATACAGACAAGCTAACATGAATTTCCCTTTCAGGTAATTCCTGGCAAAAGTAGCAGCAGGACCTAGCTATCCTGTCTTCTTCCTTGTTGCTCTTGTTGGTTTACCTGTTATTTCTCATCAACTGAAAGATAAAGGATCAAAAGAGATGGAAAGCCTGGGAAATTGATAATTTAGTCTTTCATTTATGCATTATACTTTTCATATATTTCAACCCTTTATTAAGAAAGATGTTAGCAATATGTGTACATTATTTCAACTGAGAAAATAAGTGACATCTTAGCAAATACACTTGTGAAAATACAGCAAAGAATTCCAATGGAGTCTATTGGTTTGTTTGGGGTGATGACTGGGTATGAGATTTGAATCTCAAAAAGCTGTGGAAGTTTTCAGGACTCTCAAATTGTCATATTATGTATACTAAGTATGTTTCAAGATCTTTTTGAAAGTCTTCTCCTTTGTAGCCTTGGGCCAGTGCATTCTTAGGACTTGTCCTTTTATAAGGGACCCACTCCTGCAAAAACAAAACTACTGATGTGATTATAGGACTCATCTATTCATGAGGCCCAAGCTCTGGTGGCCTAATCACTATGCGTTAGGCCTGATCTCCCAGCACTTTTGCCCTGGGATGAAGGTTCCAACATGGTCTTCCTGACAGACGCATTCAAACTATAGCAGAGGTAGTCATCAGGACAGATGCCGGGATATACAACATACCTCCAAATGGTCAAAGCTATTTCATTTTGCCTTTACTGAAAACTGTCTGAAGCTAATTTACACAAAATTTATAGTATTTAGAGATTATTTTGTAAACATACAAATAGCAAATTAACTTATGAAGAAAAGTTTTATGAAGTGCTTTCCCTTTACTCAGTACTATATTCACTGTAGTATAGTAGTATACTATAGTACACAAACACTGTAGTATGTTTTTTTTTCTGAAATGCCAATGTTTTTCAGCTTCCTAAAACTATAGATATCAGGCATATTCTGCTACCATGGAAAAGAAGCTAAATAAATATGAGATATCTAAGAGTTGTAGACACTGTATTTACTGGAACCTTCAAAGCACAAAGCATCAATCTTGCACTAGACAGAGCTTAGCCTATGCTTTTGGCTTGATCTACTCAGTATCCACCATCTTTCACAGGAGTGACAGGAAGTTGTGAATAGCCCTAATTATGGAGGTGGGGGGGGTCTAGTATCTGGAACTATTTCTTGTCCAGTTTGTATACTTGAGCAAGAGGTTAGGAAATCATAGGACTCAATGATTTCCATTCTACTTTACCTCTAAATTTGCTTGGGTTTTGCCAGAGCTCCAAACCTTTGCCTGCTACTCAGTTTTAGTCTACAAAAGCCTCAACAGCACCTCATTTTAAGCATCCCTGGGCTTTCCATAAAGATGACCAAACTTGGTATGTAGCTTCCAGATGGACTTCATGAGAGCAATCATTTTGTGTCTGTGCCTTTCTACTTTGTCTTCATCAAGGGTGGAAGTTGATGGAGTATGACTGATTTAGTCAGCTTTCCCACTCCTGGGAAAAGATGCATGCCACATGTAGTATAAAAGAGAAGAGATTTATTGGGTTCATACTTTCAGAGAGTTCAGCACACAGTTATCTGATTCCATGACAGAAATGGCACAGAAGAAACGTTGTCAACAAAAAAAAAAGTGTTCAGGGGAGATGGCTCAGTGGAATAAGGGCTTCCCTGGCAAGCGCTAGGGCCTGAGTTCAATCCCCGGTTCCGAAAAAAATGGTGTTCAATTCATGGCAGCTAGAAAGCAAAAAGTCTAGAAACCAAGCAAGAGAAATATCCTCAAAGGGACCCACATCTTCCAACTGGCCCACACCTCTGAATGGCATATTCAGCTGTGAATGCCAGTGGGTCCCCATAAGTAAACAACACCCCTAAAAGCCCCACCTATGATTTCAGAACACTCTGGAGTGACTTTTTCCCCCCCAAACTATAGCAATGACTTTGCTTTTTCCAAAAGTAGCTGTAACTATCAAAAGGAAAATGCAGCTGTCTATCTCAGTATTTAACTTAAATAGGCAGAAAATTACCTGTGAGTGTTGTTTAGAATCATTGTTCAACTAGTTTTTTGTTTTTTGTTTTTTTTTTTTTATGACTGCTCTTCAACTCTTTCTCAGTTTTTCTCCCACATACCACAGTTGATTCATTTACTATTTTACTCAAGACTTTTGTTGCTGTCACTTCGGGGGTGAAATTGCTTAATGACTTTGACCTATTCTCTTTACCTCTGTTTCTAGATGGCCCTTCATATACATGAGCTGGGAGGCATTCGTGTATAACCTTCTTTTCTAAGAACAAAGTCTTAAGAAAGATTGTCAGTTTTCTTGATCACATAAATTTCTTGCAAAAATTTATAATGACATAAGGTGAAATGTCAACTTGCATGATGGGCATGATTATAAGAGTTTATCTGAGAGGTAGGATGCTCCCACAGCCTGGATCTTCACTGTACTCTAAAGACCCATGGGCAGGTGGTTTGTTCTTCAATTTGGAGCTAGAAGAGATGACCCACACTTTAGGAGGAAGTGCTGCTTGGAAGATTTTAGGCCACTGGAGATGTTTTGGGGGGTCATGGGACCACTGACTCTCCCTCCCTCCCTCCCTCCCTTTCCCTCCATAAGGTGAACAGCTTTGCTCTACCATTTCCTCATTCTGTGCTGTGCCACCACAGACTCAAAGCAGTGAGCACCAAAACCTCCAGTATTGTGAATCACAAGAAACATTTTATCTCTACAAATTGTTTATCTCAAGTATTTGTTATAGTACCCAAAAGCTGGTTAACACAGGTGCCTTCATAGGATGATGTGATGTGATGAACTCAGAGAACAAATTTGAAAACCATCTTCTTGATAAATGATTTGAAGTTTAGTGTATTATCGAAATATTCTGTTATCCAAATATTTAAGTTTTTTCTCTGTCTCTCTTTTTTTATGGCTGGAAATGAGTTGTTAAAAACAAGACAAGAAAGGTTCTAAAATGGTTCCATACATCTTTAAGCTGCAACTGCTCTACCTTCTAGTATTTTTAAACACAGCCTTTTCTGCATTCCAGAAAGTTTGTGGTTGTGCATAAGTTCATAGGATGCAAGCCATTTTATGCCAATGAAACCTACAACCTATGTGCTCTTAAGGATATGTCCCCATGAATTTATCTTCAGAGAGGGGCCACCCAAGTAGACACATAGTGGTAAATGTAAGTGAACAGTACAGGTTTTTAAAAGATTCGGATTTCTGAAAGAATCATATAACCTATTGGCCTCTTCCCCCAACCTATGTGAAACTCAAATCATTTCCTGACTTTGCATTTCAACAGCAGTGATGCGTTTTGGTTTTCTAATAGTGAGGTATTGAGAATATTTGGCTGTACCCTCTACCCTAATCTGAGATCTTTGCTCAGCAGATGTTTCCAGTTGTATTCATGGTGTTGAGTTTGTGTCAGAAATGAAGATGCAGAAACCTAGAGAATAATTGGAGATGATGCCAACATTGTTGCTTCTTGCTTAGTATGGGCCAAATTTGAAGTTGTGCTTCTGCAAATTCAAAATCAGTATGTTATGCTCTTCTACAAACCATGAGCTGCAGGAAAAGAAATTACCAAAGAAAATAATGGGGGTTTTGTATTTAAAAATCATTATTATTACATGAGCCCCTTAAAAAGTAGGATAATACCTAATATGTCAGCATTTCAAAACTTTGCAAGTTCTTCCTGCAGATTGATATGTCAAAATGAGATATTATAAAAAATTGGTCAAATGCTCAGTTAAGAGGCCTGATAATACAGTCAGTACTTACAGAAAAGAAAGAAGAAAACAGTCCCATCATGCCATCATGTCATATTTCTTCTGGGATGTTTTTCTTTCCTGATATGGATGGCATCTTGAAGTTTTATCATAAAGGGATGAAATGGCAAGAAATCATTTACCAGCTTTCAGTCACAGAGAAAAGACACCAACATCTGTTTCTGGTATTCTGTTGGAGAATCTCTCCAGTTGATAATTTGGATTGGAAGCAAATTGGTTTGTTTTCATAGGTCCTTTTCTTCCAAGCTCAGATAAAACAAACCTATCCTGTGGGTCCAATGGTTTGCATTCTGAATCGTTGGTTTACATGGCACAAAATCCCTCTGTTATATTGCTAACACATTATCCATCTTGAAGAGAACAAAACTGGCTAAGTTCTCATAGGACTTACATTACGTAAACTCTCATGGTTGACTACACAGGCTGTGTGTGTTGTGAAATTAGTCTTTTGATGGATTTCAAATGTAATTTTGTCTTTGAAAATTATATTTGCTTCAAATGATTTGATCCTGTGATAGTTACTATGGCATCTTACTTGGAAGACTCTACCCTAGCATTTCTGTAACAAGATAAGGTACAATCCAATGATTCACGGTAAGAGTAGACTCTTATGATAAGGCAGCTAACATTTTCCTTGATTAATTTCAGCTAAATGAAGAATATGAAGTATTTTTGTTTGATTTTAAATTAATAAAGGAAGACAATACCATATACAGTCTTTCTGCTGAGGTTTTAAAGGGAAGAGAACGCTGAAAAGAGGATGATCACTATGAGTCTGATCTGTGTAGTTAGACCCTGTAAAACCTGTACTAAATAAACTAAAAAAAATTCAAGAGACCACAAAGTCCCTCTGTTCACATAGCATAAGACACTTGAAAAGAGGAGAAATATAGAAGTAAATAAAAAGTGGGAAAAAAAGAAATGTAAATGCATAAACACTCAAAGTAATGAAATATGGCTGTTTATTAATTTGGGTGATAGTCTAAGATAACTGGAGCCAAGTACAAGTGCACGAGGGACATAACAGGAAGCAGTATTTTTCCAAGGATTGCTTGGAAAAAAGAGACAATTATTTACTATAGGAAGAAGAGGGCAATGTCTTGTATAAAAGATTATTTAATAAGCATTTAGTTATTCAAAAACATTGCATCCTTTCCTTTCTTTACTTCTGCAAAAGTTCTTCTGTAGTTTTTTTCCTGAATAAAGTAGCTAATGAAAATGTCTTACCAAATATTTGAAAATTAAATGAAAGTATCCAATATGGCTTCAGTTCCTTTAGTTTTTCTTTTTGTTAGAAGTTCACATTAGCTAAATGGCAATTGTTTGTAATGGCATAACCTTAAAAAGAAAGCTTTGCAAGATAATTTTTGGAGTTTATAACAAGATGAGAAGTTGTTTTAGGGAAAAAAAAATTGTCTCTTTTTGTCTTTTCCCAAGGCACTGCAATAGAAGCAAGTAATGGATTTCCTGTATGGCCTAATGAGACTAAACACAGGTAGTAAAAGAATTGAACACCAGAACACACTGGTTAAAAACAAAATACATATTATGAAATTGGTAGGCATTCATACTCCTTGGCACATGTTGCTTGAGACAAGCAGACTTTTCCAGTTAAAATGAAATGTTAAATTGCTTTGGGCAGTAGCTCCCTGGTTTGCTAAGAATCATTCTGAAGGTGTGTGTCAACGTACTTTGAACTTTCCCCATATTCTCTATCTTTCCTGTACTTCATAGCTGCATGGATACATTCTATCTTTTATTGAGAAGATTGATTCTTCATGTGTGGACAAATAACTGCTTTTAGGTATCCCACACTTCCAAATCTAGTGGAAACAAAACCAGCCCTCCCAAAGCAAATTTATCTCACAAATTAATCTTACATCAAATGCCTTCTGTTAAGCAGCACTAAGCATCTGCATTTTTTTAAACTGCATATACACACTATTTAAAAACTAACAATAATCACAAAAGTGAAACCCAAATGGACAAGAGTTATATCATTATTCAAACTTAACCTTGTGGAGCAAAATAAAGTCAGGTGCTTATAGATATACAGAGGCTTTGTAGTTAAATTTGGGTTAAAAAATTCCCAACTCGAGACCCAGTCCTAGCCCAGGTCCTGTGAGTGTGCGGAGAGCTTCCTGCTACCCTGCGCCAGTGGGAACAGTCCCAGCCCAGGC
>NW_004524803.1:3259011-3260000 GCF_000260255.1 Octodon degus | reverse complement strand
TAAAAATTATTAGATTATTTTTAAAAAGAGCTCAAGGAAGTCTACAGTAGGGCTCATTGTTTTCTTTATTCTTTAATTTTTCTTATGAGTAGTGTTCATAAAACACACAAAATTGTATTTTCACCGTTTATTGAATAACAGGAGTAGGGTGCTATGAAGATTTAAAATTATTTAAGATATTTGACTTTGGTTTCAAAATGATGCACATGCATAAATCTGCAGTGAAACAGGCTTTTTTATGTCCATGCTGTCTGTGGTTGCCGTCACTGGCATACTGAGAGCCCTGAAATCGTAGGGGCAAACAATATAGTTGAGATCCAGCTGCTGAAAAGTTAGCCTATACATGGATTTGGGCAGGTTGTCGAGTTCCTTGAACTTCGACTTTTGCATGGGTAAAATGAGAATAAGTAGACTGTTAGGGTGTTGTGCTAAAGACTTAAGTGATTTACAGTACTTGGAGCTCAACATACACAGTTCCTACTTCGCGGATGTGAAGGGCCCCTGATGAACTAAAATCCCCAGGGTCTTCAGCCCTGCACAGAGGCAGTTCTCTGTGTTGGCTGCTCTACTGCCCTCTGCCCGCCTGCGGAGGAAAAGCAAGTCTGGCAGCCCGGGGCTCCGCCGGGAGAAGGCAGCGCTGACAGTGCCTGGGTCAGGATGAACGGAAAAGCCATCCCAATACACACATTTGGGGCAAAAACAAACCTGAATTATTAGCATTCCTCTTGTTGACAGATACATTGACTAACGTGGACCTTCCTCACTGGGGGAGAAACTTGCTTCCTGGCGGCATTTAAACAATTGTTTCATCGTGGCAGTTTACTGGAGGCAGCGTCCCTAATTATAGAGACGGTGTTCTCTCTGGGGGTCACATAATCCTGTAATTTTTTAAATCTAATTAGGGTAAAAGGAGGGCCCTGGGCTATACTACATGTCATAGTTCTTTGAAAACCTTTGACTCACAACTAAATTAGCCTGTGTAGAAAATT
>NW_004524803.1:3255259-3257871 GCF_000260255.1 Octodon degus | reverse complement strand
CAGCTGGGCCCAGGCCTTTTTGTGTGTCTTTCTCTGCTTTCTGCTGTGAGGAAGAAGCTTTTCTCTGTTAGACTCTCCAACCATGATGTTTCTGCCTTGGTGAGAGCAAGCCATGGACTGAAATCTCTAAGACAGAGAGCCAAAATAAACTGCTCCTTCTTGAAATTGTGGGAGTTGAGTATTGTGTTCCAGCAGTAGAAAGCTGAACAATACAGAGTGGAGCCTTGGACTCTAATGAAGCACTCGTGTTCACTAAGGGAAACTAGCACCTAGAATGTAAAGCAAAGTGGTACAGCCTGTAAGTCTTCCCAATAGGTCCCTTCTAGAGAGCATGTTTCTCTTGTGCTTCTCCAAACTTATCCCAATATCCTTAAGTCTTTTTTTAAAGAACATTACTCCCACAGAAATATGGGTGCTCAAGGACTTATTCCTATTCTTCTGTCTAATACTCTCAAATACATGGTATTAACTAATATACTCTTAGGTACTCAAGTTGGGGTATAGTGGGCTTGGCTATTTGGAAGATGGTGAATAGTGAGGAGTAGGAGCTCCCTAAATCAGGAGACTCTTGGGGTCAGCTCTAACAGTTTAACTGTAGACACCTTAAAAATGTTGCTGAGCCAGGGAGATAGTTTGGTGGTCTAAGCATCTCCCTGGTAAGTGCAAGGACCTGAGTTTAATACCTAGTACTGCATGCCGTGTACATACTTTCGTCCTGTGCTGAGTCAGCCACCAAAACCAGGTGTGGTGGTGCATGTCTGCAATCCCAGCACTGGGGAGGCTGAGACAAGAGGATCACTACAAGTCCAAGCTGTAGCCAGACCCTGTACTGAATAAAGAAATATTTTTAAAAAATGTGCCAAACCAGTTACATGTGCAGAGCAATACATTTGTATAGTTACTCAGAGCATCCATGTGCAGCATAGACAACATACGTGTGCACACACAGAGAGATCACAAAGACAAACATGTTAGTATGCACAAACATTGCAGTCTTCCCTACAGTATCATATTAAGAAAGGAAAACATGTCTATAAACAAGACAATCTGCACAAGAAGTCCATCTGCAATGCAAATAAAGTGGCGTATTCCAGTCAGGTCATATCAGTTTCTTTTCTTACTGAAGTTTATGCTTCATCTCTGTGAGGAATGCATAAGACATGGTGCTCATTTCTGAGCCATCCACTTTTAGTTACTAACACAATGATCCAACTGAAGCCAGCATTGCATGTCGGGGCACATTCTGAGGCTTGTTATGAGAAAAGGTACAGTCTGCAGATCTGTGACCTTTCCCTACAAAGCCATTTTCCAAGGACATGCTTGGTTAAAGGTGTCTTTACTTCCTTTTCTAGTTGCAAAGGTTTATGTATTTTAGTGCTATTCATCTTGCTATTTTTGTTATTTTGATTTTGAAAAATAAGCATATAGTAGAGCTGACTATTTTAGAGGTCTATACATTTTAATGCACGCGTAGACTTGGTAACCATTACCATCATCAGGATATACAGTGATGCCATTACCTGTTCTCTTGCCCTCGCCCTGGAAACTACTGAGCTGTTCCCTGCCATTCAGTTTTGCTTTGTGGAGACGATCCTGTTAGTGGAATGATGCAATATGTACTCTTTGGAAAATGGATATTTTACTCAGAATAACACCTTTAAGAATTATCCATGTTTTTGAAACTTTAGTGATTTGCTTCTTTCTACTGCTGAGCAGTAGTCTATTATATGGATGTACTATTATTTATTAACCCAGTGAAGAAGTTTAGGAAGATTTCCTCATTTCATCCATGGGTTTTTAAATGTGAATATGAAATTTTAAGACTGGGCATGACGGTGCACTCCTGCAATCCCAATGCTGAAGAGGCTGAAAACAGGAGGATTACTAGGAGTCCAAGCTGAGTAGTGAGACTCTGTACCAAATACATAAAAAAGAAGAAATTTCATATTTTTCAAGTAAATATGAAGAAGCACGCTTACTGGGACAATCAGGAATCATATGTAATGCTAAAACTTACAATAAACTGACAAGTTATTTTCTCGAACAATTCTGCCATTTTATAGCCCAACCAGCGATATATGAGCTTTCAATTTTTACTTTGTTGGAACTTTGCTAGATCAGTGGCTGTGAACCTATGGCACATGTGTTACGTATTTTTCTCTTAAGCTAATAGATGATAATGTATGAGCTATACCTCAGTACTCAGGTTTAATTGCAATGTTGGCTGTTTGTAATAAATAACTAGGTTTTGAGTTGTAGTTTGGGCAGTCTAAAAGTTTCACCATGACTGAACTAGCTCATGTCTGTATTTTCATTAGAGTGTTTAAACCATTTACATTTAGTGTAATTACTGTAATAATAGCATTTAACATTACTGCCTTGCTATTTAGTTTATATTCACTTTAATTATTTTTGTTTTCCTGACTTTTTTGCATTGACTGAACTTTTAAATTTTTTCTATTTGTGTCTTCAAAATGTATTACCTTTATTTTATTAGTGTAAATGTTGGTCTTCCTAAGTTACATGTTTAATCTATCAGATATTGTAGTGACATTCCATGTTTTAAAATCTTAGAACAGTAGACTCCTATTTTCTACCTCACTTTGCATTAC
>NW_004524803.1:3217235-3253658 GCF_000260255.1 Octodon degus | reverse complement strand
GCTAGAGAAAAGAAGCAGATCACATTCAAAGGAAAACCCATCAGAATTATGGCCGACTTCTCTTTACAGCTCTTGTTTTAACAACACCTTTTGAGATTAAATATAAAAGATATTATTTTTAATTCATATATCAACTTCAGTTATCTTTATCTCTTTGCATAGATATAAACTTCCACCCTTTATTGTATTCAATCTGCCAGAAATTTTGTTTTTGTTTAACTTTCAATATTTTTATATTTGGCAATGTTAAGAATAAATTTTCTAAACTGTTGTATTTAAAAATCTTCACATAAATTTTATTTTTAAAGGTGTTTAATTTGGGGGATACAGAATTCTGGGTTCCCTTTTTTCCTTTCTGTTCTTTAACATCTCACTTTTCTATGACTTCTATAGTTTCCATGAAAGCTTTATTTTAATATTTACTTTGATATTTTATGTGCAATGCTTCTGCTTATGAGTAGCTTGACAATGATGGTCTTATAATGTGGGTGTGAGTATGTCCATGTTTTATTTAAGGTTCTTCTGATCTGCTGATCTTACATTGATTTTTGAGAAATCAGTGAGCCTTCCAAAAGGTCTTTACATCCTGCAGCTCTGTTTTGACTAGTAAGAAGGATGCATAAACCCAACTTAGTGGTAGGACAAGTGCTGATTATGACATATAGATATCTACATACATTGAGAAAATTTTATTTTCGCTCATGGTTTCAGAGATTCCTGTCTATTGTTGGCTGGGCCCATTACTTTTAGGCCTATGGAGAGGCAAAAGCATCATAGCAGAAGCTCACCTCATGAAAGCAAAGAAATAGAGAGGAAGGGAAAGTTCACAGAAGAAGGGGCCTGGGACCAACACAATCCACAAGGTCACTTCCTTCAACTACTTTCCACCTCATTTCTATCATCTCCCAATAGTGCCATCTAATCATGATCTCATCAGATTAATCCATTGATGAAGTGAATACCCTCCTGATCCACTTTCCAAAAATCCATCAGCAACCAAGAACTTCAATGCAGTAAGTTTTTTGGGGATATTTTGGATCACAACCACAACAGAATTAAAAAACAAACATTACTAGAAGAAAAGTCTGACTTTTCCTATGATTGAAGTATTCATTCTTCCATCTGCTGTCAACTGTAAACATATAATATGTTGTTTATAGGTGGAGAGAAACAGAGGGAGAGAGAGAGAGAAAGAAACAGAAAGACAGACAGACAGACAGAGACAGAGGACAAAAAGAAGGAGGGAGGGAACAGGAGAGTTTGTTATAGTGAAAGAAAGACTTGCCTAAATGTTAAAGCACTTGAAAACCATGTTTTAATTAAATTAAAAAGTATTTGTGAGTCATTTTAGGTATAGTTCTATTGAATATAAAACTTGAGTCATTGAAATTGGCTTAATCTTGAACCTGAAGTAGACTAATTTTAAAAAATACCATTCCTCTTCCATTTTGATGAAAAGGGAACAGTGGAAATAAAAGCATTTATTTCTATCTGCCTAGAACAGGATACTGCAATTTGAGTATCACCATATAATGCATTACATATATGCATGTGTGTTGTCAGGATGCAACCCTGCAAAAGGTTTACATTCTCAGTGGTGTTCCACAGCTTTTCATGATGCTTCATCTCTACTTGCCGCTTCTTCCTTCATTGTTCTTTGTGAAGTAACAAGGAATACACACATTGGTCTCTGTTCCAAATTCCTGGCACAGAGCTCCAAAATCTTTGTGATTTTCTGAGCTATAGGGATGCCAGCAGCTTCATTTGTTTTAATGTTTGGTCTTTGATCCTGTTGGCCAACACACAGCTTCTAAATTCATCAGAATTTTCCATGTGACAGGAGCACCTTTTGCTCTAAGGAAGTAATCCTTAGTGAGCTCGTGAATGGGGCTGCACACCAGACAGACTAAACCATGATTATGAACTTAGAACTTTTTTTTGAGACAGGGTTTTGTTGTGTAGTTTAGGATAGCTTTCAACTTACTACCTCACTCAAACTGGCCTTGGCCCTGCAGTGATCCTCCTACCTCAGTGCTGGGATTACAGGCATGTGCAGACCCAACTGAACTTGAAACTTTCAAGGCCACAATCTATTCCCCAGAGGAGGACCAGCAATAGGATTAATAGAAACCCCTGAGCTACAAGATTCAGAAAGATTCTGGGGTAGTGAACACACCTGTGTGGAGGGGGTTACAGGCTCCAACTTCATAAAGACAAAATCTCCTAAATCAGGACCTCCCAAACCTTGCCCAGTGAATTTCTTCATCTGGCTACCCATCTGTATTTTGCATTATGCAGTATCTCTTGTTAATAATGTTTAAATATAAGCAAAGTCCATGAGTTGTGTGAGCTATTCTAGCAGATTAAAATCTAAGAAAGAGCTGTAGGAACCTTTATTTATAACCAGTCTGTCAGAAGCCGAGGTCAGGACATAGGGTTTGTGATTAGCGTCTGAAGTGGGCACAGTTTGGTGGGATCAAGTCTATGGGACCTGATGCTATTCTAAGTAGAGAGTGTCATGACGCCCAATTGGTGACTGCTGCAGAATTTGTTGGTGTGTGTGTTGGGGGAAGGGGCACTCTCAAACATCTAGCCCCAGAAGTGTTTTTAGGTTAAGTGTGAGTGTACAGCACACAAGAAACTCTTCAGTTTTCTTCATCCTTACGACTCTTCTTCCTCTTGGTGAATCCTGCTACAAACCCACTGAACGCTTCCAGACCTGCCCTTAAAATAGACCCATGGCCAATACTGAGCACACTAATATTACCATTAAGCTCCTGCTTTGGGATTACTCTACCTCATTATTTTTCTTTTCTTTCTTTGTTTTCTCACAACTCTTGATGTATATTACTCTAGAAAACATGAGGTGGGTTGCGGCAAATAACAGCATCATGTGGAAAATTACAGCAGAAAAAGAGAAGAAAAAGCACAAATCTCATACTACTACCTATAGCATAACTTTCCCCATACCTTCTCAACCTATAGATCGCTTCTTTTCCCAAATCAGAGTATACAGTGCCTCTCTTCA
The DNA here is from genome assembly GCF_000260255.1 of Octodon degus. NCBI lineage: Eukaryota > Metazoa > Chordata > Mammalia > Rodentia > Octodontidae > Octodon > Octodon degus. The sequence goes on along the minus strand of NW_004524803.1, from coordinate 3,250,630 downwards.
CTGCGCTATTCCTAATGAAACACCAGTCCTGCCCTTATCCCAGGAGAGCCCACCACAGTGGATATGCAGTGGCAGACACTGTTGACTTGGAGTGGCCATAGGAGAAGGGAATTGGTGGAGACAAGAAAGAAAAAGCAACTGGAGGGATTGGAGTGTCGCTCAATGGTAGAGCACTTGCTTACTATGTGTGAGGTCCAAGGTTCAACCCCCAGTATCACCCCCACACACACATACAGGCACACAAACAATTGCAAAAGGAAAAGCTCTTTTTCTCATGATCTCTTGGAATTTATTTCACTTTATACAATAATTTCCTTCCTATTGTCTCAGAGCCCTTTGTATACTCAACTTTCACTAAAAGCATGCTACAAAACAATGCCTTACTAATGTGTTCCAGAAGGTATTCTAAGGTCACAGTGATCTTTATAGTGGGATACTTTTTCAGTGTTGATTTTTCAGCCCTTCTTTTTAAAAACTAAGATAGAATCTACCTACATTGAAGTATACACAGTTTAAGTAAATAGTTGGGTCACATTAGGTAAACATAGAAATGAAGCCCGCAGCTTACAGAAAATTTCTGTACTCCAAAAAGGCATGTCATTTTCTCTCAGTCCATCCTCAGTTCAGAAGCAACTACTATTATCTTGCCTATCATAATTGGTTGTTTTCTGTTATCTGTTTTAGGAGTTCATATAAACAAGATCACACACACACACACACACACACACACACACACACACACACACATTCCTACCCCTTGAGTCTGGATTCTTTTACTCAGCATTCTGTTTTTGACATTTAATCATAAGGTGGAATATTCTGGAGTCCATTCCACACTGTTCCTAAGCAACTTTCTGTAATATAAACATTCTATAGTTTTTCTATCCAATTTTCTATTGATTGATACTTGGGATATTTTCAGGTTTTGGCAGTTATAAATAATGCTACTTTTAAATAAGTACATAAATTGTGCAGATTTTCTGTAGACATAGGTTTTATTTTTCTTGAATGAACAACTGGAAATTAGAGGCTAGATCACAGGATAGATATGTTTCACTGCATAAGAAAGTGAGTTTTATATAAAAGCAATTTTCACACTTTGCTCCATACCAGTAATATATACGTATTCCAAATGGTTCACATTCATAGTGTTGTCAGTCTTTTTAAATGCAGCTGTTATTTGATGTATAGAGCCATCCCAATGTCAGTTTAATGCACATTTTCCTAGCAATTAATGATATAAGTTCATATAATTTGTAAAGTATCTTTCCAAGTCACTTGGAATTTTGAAATATACCCTTTATTGCACTTCATTGTAAAAAGTTTTATTTTTAAATTTTTTTCATTTCTAATTTTTATGGATTTCTTTGTAGATTCTATTTATTTGTTTATTTATTTATTTATTTATTTAGACAGGCCTTGCAGTGTACTGCAGACTAGTCTTGAACTCAGGGCACTTTTTTGTGCCTCAGCCTCCCAAACACTAAGATTACAAGTGTGCACTGCCATGCCCTGCTCCTTGCAGATTCTGGACTTCCCCTAAAGGAAATGAAACATACAAAAATATTCTCCACTCCTCAACTCTGCAACTGAAATTTCTTAGCTCTGCTACTTAGCTCTTTCTACTTAAGCAACCTTCTTGGGAGGAGTGAACAAAAAATTGTAGCTTTCATTTGTTGTTACTTATTTTGGCCCAAGAGATAGACTGATGGGGACATGTTGCTTAGTGAAGTGTCTCTGTAGATTATTTTCTGAGCTGAATGACAGCTATTCCTTCCTAGTGTCATTGGCCACCAGACTACTCTTCTGTAATTTATTCTAAACATTTCTAATATCTGAAGACAACCATGTTGCAGCTTACTGTATATAGGGGTATTAGTGCATTTATATCTTCAAGTTGTCCACTATTACTCTCTTTTTCTGCTGTCTTCTGCATATTTAGGTACAAATCTCCCTTGCGATTGCTTTGCTATTTTGCGGTAGAGTCTTGGGTTATGATTTCCCCAAAATTTCCAGTCCTGTAAAATTTGTCATTTTTTAAAAAATGAGATTGTGTGTTATATAGCCCCTTAGAACATCTTTTATATTTTTATTTCTGGAGTTTTGTATATGGAAGAAGTTGACATTGTGTTCTTTTCATTGAGAATAAAAACTACCTTTCAAAACAATAGTTCTGTTCAAAATTTTGCATACTTATGTCTGTTAAACTGAACAAGAGATTTGACAATGAAAATATGCAATATAACAATCATTGTTAAATTTTTATTCTTGTTTTGAAACTCTGTATCATGTGCACTGTTGCTTCTTACTCTGCTTTTGTCTTTATTTCTGCTATTTGTTTTTACTCTTTAAAAGTAAAATAAAATAAAAGTTTGTTCATTTAGCACTTCTAAGAAATAAATGTAAATTGGCTGACATATACATAACTGAGAAGCACTCAGGGGATCTATTGTGATTATGGTTCAGTATATAGGACTTCGAAGGAAATGGCTGAGTGCTAAGCAGCAGAGAAGGAGCCTTTTTGAGAGTTGCTGTCCGAATGCTAGAAAGTAACAAGACAAGAAAGACAAGGTGGAAGGTGGGTCCTCGGGAACCAAGAAGAATCTAAAGTGAGAACTGAAGCCCACTGGGGGAACAAATGGAAAAACTTCAACGAAGGAGAAGGAGGCAGTGGGCAGAGCCTTTGCCCTGAGTGGGGACTCACTGTGTGGGAGGAGAGGTTCAAACCTGCAAGGGTGTGGTGAGTGCAGGCACCCCAGGGCCTCCACAGAGAGACACAGCAGTGGAAGGGAGCAGAGGACATGGAGGATGCACTAGCTGACTGCGAGTGCTGCAGGACTGGACGTCCTTCAAGAGAGGGTGACTGCCGGGTGCCGTCTTGGAGAAGGCTCAGATGAACTCAGAACTCAGAACCACCCTGGCTGGGTACAGCTTCCAGCTGAGTTCGAGCCCTCAGATGCTTTGCTGATGGGCTGAAAGCTGAACCAGTCTGGTCTCAGCCTCATGGTGAGAAGCCAGCCTGAATCTCAGGGAAATTAAAGGAAGCAGGCTCACTGGGATCATCCACGACCCGACATAAAGCTATTGCTGGTCTGCTGGGACACATCAACACAGATCAGAACTCTGTCTCCACAGTTGTCTGCTGGTGGACAACATCAGAAGTGAACTTTTTTTAAAAAAATTCTCTCTCTTTTTCTCTATTGCTTGATGCTGTTTTTATATGCATATGATCGAAGTTTCTAGCTTCTTTGTGATCATTGTTCTGTTCTTCCTTTATTCTTCTGTCTTTCCCTCCTGTCTTCTTCATTGGTTTCCCAAAGGTTGTCTGATCTTCCTTCTCATGCAATACATCTTTAAAGATGTATTGAGTGAAGTTTTAAATAATAGATTACTTTCTTTTTATTCATCAATTCTAGAGTTTGGATCTGACTCCCACCTCCACCCTTGTCCTCACGTTAAAGGCTTGGGCTCTAACCTGTGGCGTTACTGGAATAAAGTGGCTCAGCCCTGGAAAGATCAGTGGAGCTGCAATCCTTTCCTCTTCTCGTGCCTGCCACCTAGCCTCAATGACACGGATAGGACCTGCGGCCAGGCACCCCACGAAGTTGCCCTGTGCTGCTGCAGGCACTAAGTAAAAAGACCAAGTGGCCGTGGAGTGAAGCCGCTGACACTGTGAGCCAAAATATACCTTTCCTCCATTTAATGACTATGTTACAGTCATGGAAAACTGACTGCTATATTCTATTTTTTTTATGAATTTAGGACAGGATGTACATGGTCTACAGGGTCTTACTACATAGATTAGACTCATAGTGATTCTCCTATTTTCAGCCTCCCAAGTGCTGGGATCACAGGCATGCCACCACACCCAGTCTCAATCTCTGCTATCTGGCTGGCCCTATTTTATTTTTTAAAATACCAGGAATCAAACTCAGGACCTCACCCTTGTCAGGTAGGCACTGCACCACTCGGGCTAAATCCCCAGCTTTATTCTATTTCTTTTTTCATCTGAATTCCAATGTACCTCTACGCGTCTTTATGTTAATAAAACTTTCAATTATGGTTCTTTTCACTTCCTAAATTTTAAGTGTGGCACAAGATTTTAAGTGGAACACTTTTGCTAATACTCCCATTAAAAATACTTCAACTATAGTCTGTTCTTCTCTAGCAAGGCATCCTTTTCTAGGCCAAAATTATACACCTGTGCAAAAAGTTTATTGGTAGCTCTTAAAGGATAAAGCTTCTGGATTTATCTCTTTCCTCCGTCCTCCCTGCTCTCTCTTCTCCCTTCTCCCTCCTCTTTCTTCTCTCCTCTTTGTATAATGATCAGTGAACTAGAATAACCTTTGCATTTCCTGGAGCAGGGAGTAGAAAGTGGTAGAACGCAGAGTAGACGTCAAAACCTTCCTACTTTTACCCCAGTACAGGCTGTTTTTAGACCTCATCAATGCTGTGCCCAATAACTGTCTCTTGATGCTCCTGGTGTGTGCATTGATTTGTCTTTTATTAATCACATTAGAGCTCAGAGATAAAAATCCACTTTGAAATGAAAGCCCTTACCTATGCCATTCCATTAGTCACATTCATCCTTTTTTGCTGAAAAACATGATTAGTCTAAGTTCGGTGCCATCAGGAATTCCAATCAGCATAAGTAATATATCTATATATCTATATGTCTCTCTCTCTCTCTCTCTCTCTCTCTCTATATATATATATATATATATATATATAGAGAGAGAGAGAGAGAGAGAGTATATTTTATATATTACATATATAAAACATATTCTTATTTTTTATTTTTTACTTAAAGAATGCTTGCAAACGTTAAAGTTCTCAATTTATCACAAGCTTTCACAAATATTGTATTTAAAAAAAATTAGAAGGAAATGGTACTTTTCCATACTATCTGGAAATAATAGGTAAAACTGCCTGTGAAACACACTTTATCAAACAGTGCTGGATGAAGGTGAAAGCACAATTTGCTTACAGTTAGATTTCTGGATCAGTGCTTTTTACAAACTATTTTGTAATGGAAAACAAATGTGTTTTGCATGTGAAACAAAAGGAGATGTTGTAAACCATTTCCCTAATTAAAGAATGGTTATCAAACATATGGTGTTTTTCACTGTAAATAAATCAAGAAGATACTTCACTGACTTGTATTTATTTGTCCTTGCATATCTTGGGTGAATTTGTCTGTGACAAAAATATATGTATGGCTAGCGCTTGACATTAACTTTCTATTTTTGTGCAGCAATAATCATGATCTCTGCTCATTAACATTCCTCCAAGCTCCAAACATGCAATGAGATTGTGTTCCACCTCATCAGAATTTCCCACACATGGAATGGCCTTTGAAGTCAGCCCGAGCCCTCCATGTTGAAGCAAGATGAGGGTTAAACATGGACGTGAATCCTGCCTTCGGCTCTCGCAGAGCCTGTGATAACCAGACACATTCTCTTTGCTAACGAGAGCTCTGTGTACAGGTGAGGTAGGAGTTATCCAAAGTCCAGGGCAACAAAGTGCTGCTGCTGCAGACCTACATTTTTTTTCTTTTAGGACCCTATCAGTACTATACTTTGTTAAGATTCTAACATGACTATTTGACTTGGAAATAGATATCAGAGAGTGTGTACTCATCTGTAACCTACTACATAAATGTTAACTCTTAGAGCAGTGATTTAAAGCTAGGATGCACAGTGGTTCCTTTTCTCCATTTCTAAATGTTTACTAAATGATATTGCCTAGTCCTTTGGGGAAATGATAGGGCCCCCAACTACTAGATTATCTTTTAAATTCTTTTATGCTTTTCTTCTGGGTCAGTAGTTCCTTACATGAATGGGCACTGACTCATTCCATGAATCAAAGGGGTTTTTTTTGTTTTTATGGCTCAGATCAGTCATTCATTGATTTCTCAGTAAAAAATTATTTGATCATATTGTATTTCTTGACCATTTTATCAGTCACTGAGGACAGAGTGTTGCAAAGACAATGCATCTTGTAGTCTTTTGCCTCGAATGAAGACAGTATATCTTTTCCTAAGTCACACGAATGGCGAGTTTTAGTGATAAAACTATATTTTATAGCACTTAAAGAGTAATTTAATTTTCTTACTATTAATATTAATATACCAGTGCTTGTTATTATGAAGAATCTTTCTACTTTATCTCATTTAATATTTTTCAATAACCCCAAGAGGCATGCTCCTTTCTTTATTTTTAGCTACTTGAGAGGTGAGAGGTGAAAGGGTTAAGGATTTTCCCTAAGGTCATTGGAGAGTTCAGAACAAGTCAACCTCATTCTGAAGTGGATGAATAGCAGGTTATAATGCTCTCCAAAGTGAGAAGCATGAATTGCAAGACTCTCAAGTCACCTGACATTTGGAATCCTGTTACCCTGAATGCCTTGGATCGGGCTAGAACGTGCAGGAAAAGTTTCACTCTTTTCTTAACCAGTACACACTGCCACCAAGTAGCATGTGGTGCATTGCTTTGGAGTTTTTGTTGTTCCTTGCTTAATTTTTGCTGAAGGGAAACATAGAAAGCAGATGCACAGCAGAACTGGTGCCAGCAGAGGCCACACTGACTGTCAGTTTCTTCTATCGTTGCTGCTGTTGACTGTCGCAGCGTGCTCTGCTCCTCCACCCCATCTTGTGTTCTGTACACCATACAGCTTCAGCCACGACTCCAGTGTCTTTAGTATTTTGCTTTAAATGTTGAGACCTGAACGTTGGAAATGACATTTAAAAAATTATCCCCTAAACTCTGTTCTTGGATTTGAATTTAGATTAAGCAGCATGAAAATTTTAAAGATTAACAAAATTTTAATTAAAAGTTACCGAGGAGAATCTGTGTTCCAAGAGATTTCAGGAGAATTTGTCCTGAAAACAAAGTCTAAGATACAAAGGTTTTTTGAGTATCTTACCTGTGTAAAATTCATGTATTCTACATGCAGCAAGGCAATGTATTCACTGAATAAAAATACTGTATTGGTCTTAAATTTTTACTTGGATTTTGTTCATCAGCTGCTACTATTTTCATCTTTGAATAAATAACATTGATTCTAAAATAATGTTATTCTAACTAGGAAATTTAACTATGACTATGAAAAATAAGATGTATTTGAGCATTTACCTAATACATAGATCAACATCAAAGGCATAATTTTGTTGTTTTGTTCCATGAACCCAACATAAACTCCTACTGATGATCATCCTTTAAATTCAGTGGTCTGATTGCCCTATTTTCTGGGGGAGAATATAGAACTATTTAGCCAGGTGTGGTGACACACACCGGTAATCCTGGCACTCTGAGAGGCTGAGGCAAGAAGTTTGACGAGCTCAGGACTTGCCTGGGCAACTTGGTGATTGAGCAAGACCCTGTCTCAAAATTAAAAATAAAGTGTTTATTGATACACTAAATATATCTAAAATTATGTATAGATGGCTGGGAATGCATCTCATTACAGAGGTCTTTTTTATGTGTTTGGTACAGGGTCTCACTACACAGCTCAGGCTCATAGTGATCCTCTTGTTTCAGCCTCCCCAATGCTGGGATTACAGGGATGCTCCACCATATCCAGTCTTGGTGGTCGGCTGGGCACATCCGGGGCAGAGCCAGCATGGCATGTGATACCAGGGATTGAACCCTGGTCCTTACATTTGCCTAGGCAAGTGCTTAGACCATGGAACTACCTCTGCTGCCCATGTAGAGGTCTTAAGTTTTTGCCCCAATACCACTTTTAAAAAGCCATCTTGTGTTTAGATCAATGCAGTAAACTCTTCAATGAACTTTTAATTTGATACTCCTCTTCTCCATTTTGAAACTAGAACTAAACTAACTTTTCAACACAAATCTTTTCTCAGAAGCTGGAAAACCTTTTCTCTCATTCTTCAAGACTTGATTATATCTTTAGTCTGAGAAAGATAATTCTTACAGAACATAGAATTATAGTCCACTTATCATTGAAATTTTATGTGTAATTGCTTCCTTATTGATATTTTGTTTCCTCATATTCCAGTATCTTTCTTACTTCAAGTACAAGATTTCTTTTTTCATAATTGATGCCTGCCTCACAGAAAAACATAACCTGCATTAAGGGCTAAATAAATATGAAATAAGTAAATTAGGACAAAAGATTAGAACTATGATTTTGTGTATTTTCTTAATTTAAACAGTTCCATTGCATGGGAATTGTTAGAGCTGCTCAGCACATGCCGAGTACTATATCATGAAATTCTATCCACCACTGAATTCAGTCTTTACAATATCCTGACAAATCAGTCACCTGTGTTTCTCTTTGACACGAGTATGCAGTGGAGATAGATCACCCAGCCAAAAAGGGTTGTAGAGACGCACTTCCCAGTGAGGCCTGTGTGAGTACCAGGGCCATGTTGACCTGGGCCATAACTTTTCACTCCTGTTATCTGATCAAAAGGTGTGCATTTCCTGTGTAAGCAACAAGGTTATTTCAGTCAAAGTATACAAAAAGTACCAGAGTTACGGAAAATGACTGTTCAGCTTAGAGTCCGGAAACACGGCTGGCTATCAAAGATAATTTATCATTGGCTAAGGACTTTCAGTCCCCATACACCCTCTCTGTCCTCCCTTAGAAACTCTACCCTTGCCCTTCTCTGGTGCAACTTAACCTAGCCATTTAGGACAGATTTTGAACCTTCAAACCAGCCAATGGGAAGGTCAGCTGCTTCTCACATCTTAGGAAATAAAGAGCATAACACTGTACCTCATGTGGTGGTCCTGCTCTTTTGCAAAAGTAAAACTCATAATGATGAGGGAAAAAAAGCAATGCTAATAAAAGAGGGAAAATCATTCAAAACTATGACAGATAATTTATAACATAAAGTCACTGACTTAGGATCATAATGGTGAGTTAAGGTTTCCCTTAATTTTGTCCCAATTAAGAGCATCTCCCAAAGGATATCTGTGTTCTCCTTCACCTAGTAGTTGGGGAAATACATTTGTGTCTGAGCTTTTCTGAGAGAGTGGCAGTTGATATCCATTGTCCTTGTGAGGTTATTAATGGCAGCCCCTTCAATGCCTCCTCCTTTACCAAGCATATCTGACCATCATACCTCTCAGGGCTCGTGGTCTCGATCTTCCCAGAACCCATATAATGTTGTTTAGGACCCCAGTTCTGGTCTTCACTTACTTAAACATTGTCTTGCCTCACACAACTTATTACAGTGATTCATCCCAAAACTATTGGTTTGTATCTTTATTTTTTCTATGGCCATCTACTCCAGTCCATGCTATGTTTGACTTAAAAGTCTACTATTCACATGTGGTAACACGTGTATTTTTTTCAAATGGAGATTCTTCATCTCACAGATATTTTTAATCAACAGTTAAGTTGGGCCTTCTAATTATAACAAGTTGTTATAGTTGCTTTAGTAGGGAGGTTACTTTGGACTCATCTCCAGTTTTCAGCAATGCAGATTTTCTGCACCTAATGCCAAAACTATACAAGGCACTTTCACTTTTATAGAAAGAGGCTCCGTCTCCTTTCTTCCAGTATTCTGACTTCATTCCATTTCAGGTTTACCACCATCTTACAAAAGTCATCAGCAAACATTGCATTGCCACTTGATAAATACATTGGCTTAGTGTGAAGGGTTATCCAAATTCTAGAAAAATGAGTCAGATTAGCACAGTATGTTCTTTCCTATCAATTCAGCATTTTACCCCTTTCCTTTGTGTACACCAGAATTTGGGTTCCACTGTAAATGAGTGAAGTCAGTGGTCTACTGTCATAATTTCTGTGACTTACCAGCTCACTTAACTTACAAATCTTTGTTTTACTCAATATCTTCTAGACAATAAAATGGTAAATTTATTAGGATTTCAGAATTACTTGTTAGACTTCATTGTCTTTGTTATCTTTATGAGAAAATTATGCAGCCAATGCATAGCTTTCAAAAGAGAATAAAATTTTGTATGGAATAAATTTGTAATAAGCTCATATTTTCAAAATATTAATTTAAAAATATACTCAATATTCTCTGCCTCTTCAAATGATGCATGGTTTTCCAATTGTAAATTTTATAGTTATTGCAATAAATGTCATTGATTCACAAAGGTTCTTTTTGATATAAATTTTTCTTTCAAAAATTTGAGGATTTTTAAATTAAATTGATATCTTTAACAGAAATCAGTTTTCAAAACAGGTTTTAAAATCTCTCTCTACTACATTAAAAAGGAAGAGCAAAATACATGTTCAGATTGCTCTGTTTCAGTTAGACAGGACAGGAACAAGTGTAAATAAAAAGGATATAAAGGACAGAAAGAGTTGGCACGGAGTAAAAAGAGAGCAGAAACAACTTTTGTGCTTTACTCCAAGTATTAGAAATTCAAAAATGTACCTGGACTGTTACTTGCAAAACCAAATAAGAATTTGTATAATCTAAGTCAGTGTTTTCCAAACATCACCAACATCACTTGGAACTTGTTAGGAACACAGTCCTAAGCTTTATCCCAGACTTACTGGTAGATAAAGTTCACAGGTAAGGCTTATGAATCCACATTGTAACAAGCTTTCCTGCTGGTTTGCATGCATTTAAAGTTTGAAAACTACTGCCCCAGAGTAATAGTATCAAACTAGGTACTGTCAATAGGCAAGATCATTTTTTTATTTTTTATTGTATTTTAGGACAGGGTATACAGGTTGTCCTGGGTCTCACTGGGTAGATTGGACTCACAGTGATCCTCCTGTTTACAGCCTTCCAAGTGCTGGGATTATAGGCATGGGCCATCATTCCTGGTCTCTATTGCCAACTCAGTGCACCCCAGGGGCTCAGTGAGCATAGCAGGCCAGGGGATTGAACTCTCTGCCCCTACATCTGCCTAAGCAGCTGCTTTAATCCGCTGAGATATTTCGCTGCCCCAAGACCGTTATTGTGGATAATTACTCTATGTTGCTAAAAGAGATTCTGAGGCATTTTCATTTAGATTTGTTCTCAGGGCCTAATGCTGCATGGAGCTCCTCTGATTAGGTTATTGAATTATATACCTTTTTTGATCCTCGCTATCAGTTAGGATGGTCTCCACCCCCAGCCCCCAAAATGTCTAGAGTGTGTCTGGGGACCTTCAGGCTGTTTTTGACTGGGTGATGGCTACAAGTCTTTACTGGGAAGAAGCCAGGGCTGCTGCTGAACATCCCATAGTGCATAAAACACACTTTCTTCTTTTCTTTCTTTTTTATGTATTTGGCACATGGTACAGGGTCTCACTATGCAGCTCACAGTCATAGTGATGCTCCTGTTTGGGGTTTGCTTTTTTCTTTGTTTTTGTTTATGGCAGGCCCAGGATACCTTAAGGGCAGGTCTGGTAAGGCATGCGGATCTGGGGATTAAACCACAGGATCCTCCTGTTTTCAGCTTCTCCAGCTCTGGGATTACAGGCATACACACCATGCTCAGACTCAGTGGCTGGCTCAGAGTGCCCGGGGAGAGGGGGTGGTAAGGCACGCATGTGGTGCAGGGGATTGAACCCAGTTCCTGTGCTTGCTTAAGCAGGTGCTTAGTCTGCTGAGCTAACTCACCAGCCTCATGATTTCAAAACAAGGAATTATGTGACCCAAAATATCTTGAGTCTTAATACTGAAAAACTTCACCTTATGATGTCAATAAAGCATACTTTTGTAAATACTCTGTCCTGAATGCTGTCATCATTCTGAAATCTCCTAAGATTCCAGGGATGCGTGAAGATGAGTTGGTCAACAAAAGCAAAGACTGAAAAACTAGATCTTGACAAGTCCCACCATGTAGCCCAAGATCTAGTTTGGTGCAAGTCCTGCTTTTATGTAAAACCTCAAAAAAGCTTTGTGAAGCCTAGAAGACCCAAGACAGGGGACTGTGCGGGCTCCCTCACTAGCTGGCAGCTCTTTTGGTGGTGCTGCACACAGGCAGTGCCAGCCAGATGACTTTGCCCTAATCAAGATTTGTACGTGCATGACATTTTGTTTACTCCCTGGCCTTTTTGTTCTTCTGATTCATAAACAGCATTGGAAAGTGGAGCAATTATCCTTTCTTTTTGCAGACACAGATGCATAAATGCATGCAGGTTTCTACAGGGCCAGTGATGCCAAAGCAATTCATATTATACCTCATCTACTGAACTATGTGATTTCAGACTACAAAAGCATGCAAAGTGTTGTAACCTCCATATCTATATCTGCATGGGCTGCAAAGGGGCTCTAAAGCATTCTGTAAAGTCACACGCTTGCAGCCCTCTTGTTACAATCAGAGAAAATGATACATCGCTGCAGATCACAACTCTTTTTATTCAAACCCAGTAGGTAATATCACATCAGATAGTAAAATATAAATTTTAAAGTCGGATCCAAGAGACTTCATTTTTATATTTTCTGGTTTTCATTCTTTGAAGCCAGCAAGAAGAACAACCCCTTGGATAGTTTATTTGAAAGGACTAAAATATTAAGCATGAAAGGCTCCACCATGCAACATTGTGGAGACACATCTCAACCTACTGAGTAAGGCAAATGTTATGGTGCAGTATGCCCCAAAAGTCTATTAGTTCAGAGATTGATTCTAGGGGAGGTGATTGGCTCATGAGTGCATTATACACATCAGTGGATTAACCTACTGATGAATTCATAGATGAATATGTTGTTGGGAGATGGGTCCCAGTTGGAGGAGGTAGATCACTTCAATGGATGTATTCTCGTCCCTTTTTTCTCTGCTTCCTCTCTGCCATAGCTTAAGCGGCTTTCATCTGCATTTCTTTCCTCTATGACATTTCTGCCTTAGAGTCAACTAACCATGGCTTGAACCTTAAATGAGTATCAGGTATTTTGTGCCAGTGATAGGAAAGTAACTAATAAAGAAAATTGGTACAAGAGAAGTGAAGCCCTTGCTTTAATTCACTGATTCAGTAGCCTTTAGAACTGCTTTATGTGAGTTTTGAAAGCTCTGGAGATGTGGGATAGAGAATCCAGAAGGCTGTTGGTAGTGGAGCTTGATGGGTCATCCTGGATGGAGCTCAGAACACTAGGATGGCAATAGGAATTAAACAATAAAAGTCAGGGAAAGGAGGTTTCTGATGAGAATGGAAATTCTACTAGGAATTGGACTAGAAGACATTCATATTATGTTCTAGCAAAGAATATGTGTACATTTTGCTCATATCCTGAGACTTTGCATGGGGCTAAATTCAAAGGTGGCACACTAATTTATTTTTTTGGAAGAAATTTTAAGGGAGCCCAATGCTCAGGTGGTGATCTGGACACTGTTAAGTGCTTTTAACCAGATGGACAATGAGAACCAGGAACACAAAGCAGAGAGAGAACTGCGAATATTTGCAGTTTGGCTAAAGGTGAAGCGTGTGTAAAGTTGGGGCCTAGAAAAATGTGGTAACTAAAAATGCTAAGTCCATTAAAAAGAGTCCAAGTGCTTCTAAGTACAATAGGAAAAATGACTTGAGGGAACTTCTGGAACTGACTAGATCCTACTCATCACAAGTGGTCAAGGTGTAAAAAAAGTAAAATTCCTTTGAAGAATTTTTTTTCTTTGAGAAAAGGCCCTAAAGCATGCACCCTGCTCACTCAGAGACGTTCAGGAAAGGATGCGGCAGACCCCACACTCAGAGGTCATTGCAGCTATGGTCCAAGGAGTTTTGAGTACTGCAAGAGCTGTCAGCAGACTTTGGGATCCTCCGCATGCTCTGGTTTTTTCAGGTACACTGAGTGCAAGAGCTTGTGGTCATGGAGACTTCCACCCAAGTTTTGAAAGCCGGCCTGGAAGACTAGCCACCATGCTCCAGAGAGGACTATGGGAGAAACTGCGAGTGTAAAGCCACAAGAGCAGTGGAGAGCTGAGAAAGCTAAAGATACGAGGAATAAGGAACATCTGCCAAGGAAAGCTGCAAATCACAAGTGGAGCCATCCTAAGAGAGTCAACATGGCTGCAAATAGCAAGTTGGGGAAGAATGCTGGTTATCAAGCCCTTTGAAGCTCACATTATCACCATGCAGTGCAGTGCTGAACATGGACGTAAAGGATTTTATGTTTGCCTTGCTGAGTTTCAGCCTTGCTTTGGCCTTAGTCAATCCCAATGTTTTAAATATAAATGTGCATTCTACACCGTTGTATGTTGGGTGCATTTAAATTTTCCTTTTGAATTTTATAACAGTTCAAAGCTAACAGTTTGATTTGGGTCTCAGAGGAGACTTTGGTCTTGGACATTTGAGAAATGCTGAAACTTTTTAGACTGTGACAAATTTTATAGATGAACTACATACATTCTGCACAATGAGAGGACATGAGACTTTGAAATACCAGAAATGATATGGTGTGGCTTAGATCTGAGATGTTCCTCAAAAATCTGTGTTCAGAGGTAAGATTTTGGAGAAATGGGCCAGTGAGATAGCTCAGTGAACTAAGCACCTGCTTTGGCAAGCATAGGGACCAGGATTTGATCCCTGGTCCTGCATGCTACACTGGCCCCACCCCCGGGTCTGGCTGAGCTGGAGGCAGAGTCCAGGCATGGTGGTGAACGCCAGCAATCCCAGTGCTGGGGAGGTTGAAAACAGAAGGATCGTTATGTCTTTTTGGTATCATTTCAAATTGATGTAACAAATAGATAAATGGGAAAAAATATTTGAGAAAAGTGAGTGGATAACAGAGGAGCCATAGTCATCAGTGTATTAATCCATTGATGGGTTCATAGCTACTAGTGCTTTAGAAGGTGGGACCCTTTTATAGATTAGACAATGATATAGCTTAGGAGACTCATTCACGGGACTTTTGGAAGCAATCTAAGACTTGCTCTTGTAAGGCTTGTAGCTGACTTGCTGTTAAGAGGTGAGGGCTGGTCAAAGCAAGCAGTTCCCTGGGACTGTGGCCTGGAAGGGTTTATCTCCCTCCTGGTTCCTTCTTTTGCTCTCTACTTCTGAGTCATCATGCTGTGAGCTGCTTCCCTCCTGCCAGATCCTCTACCATGCTGCTACACCAGCACCCAGTGGACTGACCCTTTCTAAATTATGAGGCAAAATAAACTCCTGCTCTTGTGAGTTGCAGGTGTTAGATATTGCATCTTAGCAATAAGAAAGTGACAAGTCAGGCCTGATTAGAGGAGGTGGTTATTGAAGGTGACTTAGAAGGGTATATTCTTGTACCCAAATCCTCCCTTCTCTTTCTCCCTATCATGGGATGAGAGGATTTTTTTCTACCGTACCCTCTATCATACTATTTCTTCTTTAAGTCAGCTAACCATGGACTCAACCTTCTGAAACCAGGAACTAAAATAAATCTCTGCTCCTTGAATTGTTGGAAACAAAGATAAAGGAAAGCTTCCTAATGTGGCCTTCAAAGCCTTGCCCCCCTCCATGTCCTCTTTCCTCCCAGTAGGCCTTATATCCTAAAATTTCCACCATTTCTCAATAGCACACCAGTTGGAGACCAATGTTTATCATATGAGATTTTAGGGGATGTTTATGATCCAAGACATAATAAGAATGCCTAATAATTTCAAGGACAATCTAAATGCTTCTTCTTATTGTCTCTCTTTGGTATCATTTCAAATTCTACAAGGAAATACATGGCACCCTGGTTGTTGAACAGCTCCAACATTGACCTTTCCACTGCTCATACAGCAAAGTATGAAAAAGAAATCTGGCCATGTTTCTAACCCTGTTCAATAGTCAAGCCAAAAATATACATTGAAAAAACCTGTACAGGCCAAGAGTGAGTCACATGTTGTGTCTTGCTGTAGACTCAGAAGGGTGACATTTCCATCTACGTGCCACTCTCACCCAGACAATATATAGTGCTTGTGTTAGTGCACTTGAACATTCATTTGCACTTTTAAACATTTCCTAACCATGACTCTGAAGAAAGTTAAGGATACGAGAAGTAAAGCTAAGACGGAGACTAAAAGCCACGATAAAGTTAAAGGAGGAAATCATTGTGAATTTTGTTAAAGTCCTAGAAAAATGAATTTATAATTTTGGGGCCTCAGAACAAATTATTTGGCTTTCTGTTGTTTCTTCTGGGAAAAATATGTTTAGTTTTCAAATAGTGTTTGAACACTAATTTGTAACAAATTGAGTTCAACAACAGAGGTATCCCTGTGGGTGTCTCAGCTGAGGCTAAGCATAGCCTATGACTCTGTCAGAGATGATCCTAAGAGCCAAAGCCCCCTTTCCCTTGCGGAGCTCGAGAGATAGCACAGAGAACATACATTTTCCCTCAATCCTCAGGCAGCTCTGGAATATATGCACTCAGTGTGCCTAAAAGTGGAAATCTGGTATGAAAATGAGAGTGGAGGGACACCTAGGGAATATGTCCTGAAATTACAGTTGTAGAACAGGAACAATGTTTTTATTGTATGTTCAAGATATATTAACAAGAATCTTTCTGCTAACTAGTATTGTAACTTGTCTTATGTCTGGGGGTCTGAGAATCATCAACCTATGAGGCTCTTCTTCATCTTGTCCCCATGACATCCTCCACACACACACATCATGTGTACATTCAGTGATTTTAGATTTTCTTTAAATTTTGTTTTAAAATTCCTCTCTTAAAGAGGGAAGTCTTAACTCTTCATTGCTGGAATGTGGTTGCCCTTTGACTTGCTTCTAATAAACAGAATAGTGGAAATTACAGTGTATCATTTAAGACTTAGAGAAAACACCATGGCATCCCTCTTGCCTTCTTTAGTGTGAGCAAGTCAGCAGACACTGTAAGATCATCTAACAGCCTGCAGAGTGACCCAGGTAGCAAGGTATTAATAGCCAAGTGAGGAAATCATCTTAAAAATGAGTCCTCCAAACTCAGTCTAGCCTCTAGACAATGAACTACAGTCCTGGAACATTTAACCTAAGAGATAAGTAGCTGAATGTGTACTGAGTCTTTTAATAACTACTTAGCAATAAAATGATGTAGGTGAATTAAGAATTTGCCTTGTAGTGGCACATTCATAGGAACTGTCCATACAGCATCTCCAGTACATATGTCTGGCAGAATGCCTTCCAAGGTAGAGGTGACAATTTTTCTCATCCTTATTTCTTGTACCAGTGGTACTCCTTCCAGTGAAAAGGAAAGCCCTGTTCTCTTTGCCTTGAATCTAAACTGGTCTGATCACTGACCAACAGAATATGAAAAATTGTAAGTCCCAGGCCCTGCTGTCCAAAGAACCTGCACCCTCTGTTTTTATTTGCTTAGACTGCTAGTCCAAGGGACTGTAAAGCAGGGAGCCAGTCTAGCTCCATGATCCTTTGAGCTAGACAGTGTCCATTCACCCATTTCCCTTCACTCAAATGGGGTGAGAAGAGAGTCTAGCCTGCTGGAGAATGAAAGACCAAGAAGAAAACTGAGGTTTCCCAGCCAAAAGCAATAACCAATTGCAGGATAAGTGAATGAACTGATTGCAGACCATCCAGACCATAAAACCCCTGCAGCTGAATCCAGTAATATGGGTGAGATCCAGTGAGACCAGCCCACAGAGTTGTGAACAATAATAAATTGTTGTTTTAAGCTACCGTTTTGGAATGCCTGGTTATACAGCAAAGGTAATTGATACAGGGTTTGTAGATATCTCAAACTTTTGGATTTTTATGGCCGGCCAGATAGCTCAGCAGATTAAAGCACCTGCTTAGGCAGACACTGGGTCTGGGTTCTATCCCTGGTGTGCCATGGCGGCCCCACCCCCCTCACCCCCAGGGTGTGCTGAGCCAGCAGTTGGGACAGGGAGTGGTGACACATACCTGTAATCTCAGTGTTTGAGAGGCTGAAAACAGGAGGATCACTACGAGTTCAATCTATATAGTGAGACCCTGTAGACTCTGTACCAAATACATAAAAATATATATATATATTGGATTTTTATTTCCCACTCAAGTCTGATTTCATCCTGCATATTCCTTTCAATTTCACTTAGTAATTCAATATAAAATTCTTTTTTCCCTCCCTGCCTTTGTTAAATATTTCCATTCAACCTACCTGCAATTCTTACCAGCTTGTGTTTCAAAAATGTTCTAAATATGCATGTTTATCATGTGGAATTTGTGTCTACTACTGTCCTCTGAATTGTCATTAACTCTTGCACAAATTCCCAGAGTACCGTTGGCCTTTAGTAGCCTCTCCTTTCCTCTCTGAACAACTTATCTCCATAACAATCTTTTTAAAACATTTGACAGAGAATGGCACATCCCAGATTCATACCTTTTTGTGTTTTCCTACCCTGCATACTATAATGTCCAAATCCTTGGCATGATTTTCTCTGTCAATCTGTATAACTTGATCTTGAGATGCTTAACTACAAGCCAACTGGCATATCTGTTGTTCTTCCCACCACACTCCTGCAGAGTGTCTACTTTTAAATCTTCATAAAATGGATCATTTGTGTTCGTGTGTGTGTGTGTGTGTGTGTGTGTGTGTATTTTGAAAAAAAAATCTTTATGAGGCAAGTCCACTGTCTTCTACAGAGCAGTACTGAGAACAGTGTCTAGAACATAGGAACTCTTCAATTAATTTTTTCAAATGAAGGAATAACTAATAAACAATACAATAAGCATTGTTTTCAATAAAATATTATTCTTAAAACAGACTTTCAGAGGGAAGGACATGGTTTCTGATGCCACTTCCTCTTCTGACATGGCCTCCTCCACTCCCATTTCATCCCACTCATGCATCCCTTCTTCTAGTCTTTGTAACAACCCCGTTATGGCTTCAACCTTTCCCCTTTCAAGAAGTTTCTCTGGCTCCTTGGTCAGTCTTCTAGAACAGATGCTAGCGAGCTAAGAACTCATGTTCACGTGTGTTCTTTTTTTTTTTTTTCATTGTTTTATTGAGAAACAAATAGCAATGAGACCATTTCAAATCAAATTGGTAGGACAGTAAAAGTGACTTTTTTTTTTTTTTGTGGTGGAACCGGGGATTGAACTCAGAACCCTGTGCTTGCCAGGCAAGTATTTATTCCACCGAGCAATCTCCCCTGCCCTCACTTGTGTTATGATAGAAAAATAATAATGGTTATCATTGGCTCCAGTTTATGCACAAAAATAAACACTGGGCTCCCATTTCCATTTCAGTCTTCTTATCAATATCGTTTACTGACATCTTTATCTTCCCTGAGACTCACCATTGGAATCACATGATTGAAGATTAAACATTCCTTATTATTTTAGTCAACAATTTTTTGTAGAAATAATATTTCTGTTATTGGGAGAACTCTGGTCCTTCCAATACACTTCACAACTTCTCAAAATTGGACTGAAGAGGATGAAGTTCTTTTTTCCTCTCTGGAGACTGAGGAAACCTACAAGCACAACACTGACTTTTAATGTTTTCTTTCTTTGCTAGAATGGGCATGAGGATGGTTCAGACAGAATAATTTGAAATACAGTTTGTTAAACCTGTTGGTACAGGAGTAATAGAATGCTATCTTTTCTCACCAGAACAACTATAAGGAAGCTCAGAACATAGTTTAACTAGCATTCATTCTTTCCTGATTACTATTGGCCATTAGTCTGACAACATAGAATATAGTTTTCATTTTGTATTTTTCTGCAAGAAAATCAAAGAGGTAAATGTGGATGACCAGCTCTGCCTAGGCATCTAGGGTCAATTATAGACCAGGTTAATCTCTTACCTAGTCCTTCCCAAAACATTAAAAAAAATAGTCTCTTTTCCCTCTGCTTATTTTCTAAATCAACATAAATCTAACCTCCATTAACCTAATCTAGGTATGTTGTCCCACTCAAGGGTTGGAGGAGAGGAATCAGAGGCCTAATAACTGGGTAGGTTGCTCAGGATAAATCAAAGGAAATTTTAAAAAGGAAAGGTGAAACTTTGGAGGAATGAGCACACTATTATTACCTTAAACTTAGGTAGAGCAAAAGCATTTGTTCCTGATTATGGTCAAGCCTACTTTGCATATAGATTCAGGTGAGAATGAATCTATAATTAGGGAGAGGAATGAGAACAGAGCAACTGACTTTTTTAGCTGGAATATGATGAAGAGATGATCATACTCACCTGCTCCTTGAGATGAAGAGAAAGTAAATTATGAATGATCCAATGAGTACACTTAAAAATGAAATAAGAAGTGGCTTAAAATTTCCTAAACAGAAGAGAATGTTTACTGATTTTGGAAAAAAGGGAGTGGTAGACCAGAAATGCTCATTTCAACTTTGTATAAAAACAGTTGAAAGCACAGAAATGGTTAGTGTCACAGTGTCACTTCAGGCATCAGCCCTAGGTCTAATTATTTGAAATATGACAATGGAACTATCAGTATATACTATGTCAGGTCAAGATCTGCTGCGCTCTGCAGCTCTGTTCTCCTGAAGCAGTTGGAAAGCTACAGCAATGAGGACTCCGAAGACTTAGGCTTTGGTAAAAGTGGGCAGATGTTAAAATAAATGTTGATCTTTGGAGTTAAAGGGAAACTCAGGAGTTTACTATACAAAACCAAGAAGAGTCCTTGAAGCTTTTAACCTTCTTTTCAGAGAATAGAAGTCACACATATGAAGCTTTAAGTTTGCTTTAAACTCTTCAATCTGTGATAGACAATAATGTGGTTTCTGTTTTTGCTTGCTGGATTGCCTGTCTCTGTTTATTTGCGGGTTGCAGCTAACTGATCGCACACCATATCTGTTCCATTGCGGTAGACCAGTACTATTTGCTTTGTTATTTTCCTGGAGGTTGCTTGTAAAGTGTTTCCAGACGTCAAACAACTGGTTTACTCTAAGCACTCTTGTTTTCTAAGCTGTTTGGATGTACCTCCTCCAGTGACTTGGGTTGAATGTCTAATCGGATGATTTAGGTGGCTAAAGTATTTAGTGAAAAATGGATGAATGGATTGATAGGTAAGCAGATAGTTATATGGAGAAGATGGGTAGGTAGGTAGACAGATAGATAGTCTTTAAAAAAATCATTTCTGTTTATGGAAATCCTGAGAGTTGTGCAGTAGGATAGAGAGAAAAAAGATGGATAATGAGTGCAAAAGAACATAAAAGGAAGAGAAAAGAAAAAGAGATCAAGAAGCAGAGTGAAAGTCAGTTCAAGTGGGTGACTGTAACCTCTGGCAAGACATCAGAAAAACAAGTTCAGCCCAAAGTCAATTTAACTTTATTGGACCACACTGTCTGAGGCAATTAGAAAAATATTTGTAAAACATCAGATGAGAAAAAGGAACGTGGAGCCCAATAATGCAAAACAATGTTTATAACAGAGAAATCATGAAGTGGGAAGAATAAACACAATTATTCTATCAGCACCTCCTGTTCTTCTAAAGATTACTTAACTTACATGGAGAGAACTCCTCTGAACAAACAGCCCAAATAGTTTCTTGTTAACATATTCTTACCCCTGAAGTAGCTAAACATTTAAAGAACAAAAAATCTTCAGGAATTTTCAATTTTGAGGATCAACCATTTTTCACAACAACCAATATAGCACCAAGCCAAAAAGGAAATAAATTTGGCCCTTTATAGTTATTTATCTTTTGCTTTTCATTTGGAGTGAACAACTAATTGATAATGCACACAAGTGATATCCCCAAAGTGAAGACTATTAGTATAGGCTTATTTGGAAAAGTAAATGCACTTCAACTCTCTAATCAACCAAATGGACTTCCAAGTTCTTCACAGTTCATGTAAACACAATTCCACACAGTGTGGTCAGTCAGTTGAGCTTGCTTTGCCAATTCTTACAAATAGTGATAGCTGAGTATTTCATGAAGCTGGCACACATGAACCCTGTAATCAGTGCTGCCTTCACACACACACACACACACACACACACACACACACACACGCACACGCACATGGACACACGCGCACATGCACACACGTATACGCTCAAGAAATTGTTATCTGAGCTGAAATTGTGTCCAATAAATGATGGTTCTGCCCCTCACTTCTTCCTGCTCTATGTTCTTCTTTTCCATCAGGCCTATTTTCTTTTCAATCGGATTGCCCTTCACATTTATCCAATCCTTATTAGCTACCAAATTCTATACTTTTTTTGGAAAATAATTCTTACAGTTTCCTCTCTGGATGACAACAAAACATACTATGTGGATAAAAAAGGAAATTGAACATGGTCTTTCACAACTGTCATGGATATTACAATTAACTGTGACCAAATAGTTCAATCCTCAAATCAGTTCTTCTTGGGAAAAGCAATTTACATTTAAATATATGATAGGTTCTCATATTAAAAAAGAACACTTATGAAATACACACAAAGGTATTTTTCATATAAGGTAACTTTTTAAGAACTATTAGTTAAGTAAATATTCAAGAAAAATATTTGTAAAACATCAGATGAGAAAAAGGAATTTGGAGCCCAATAATGCAAAACAATGTTTATAGCACAGAAAGGTCATTAGTTCTGACCTTTATCTAAAATTCATAACATTAAGTTTATTCTTGAGCATTTTAAGTCTGGGACTTCATTGGTAGTCACAAACATTCTTTGAAATCCAGTAAGCCTCCTGAATTTTTAAAAATAACTTTAAAGGTAAAAAGTTCTCTTAAGAGATTACTATGATTATGTACAAATTATTAGAAAAATCTAGAAGAAAACAGAAGGGATAGTTGTATGCCTATCATGAGAAAATCCTGGAGAAATAGAATACTAATAAGTTGACAGCTCTGTGTGTGTGTGTGTGTGTGTGTGTGTGTGTGTGTGTGTGTGCGTGCGCTCATGTGCAGGCATACATGAGTGTTTGTGCATGTTTTCCTCTGCATGCTTCTACTTTAAGACTTTTAGAGGAAGATATTTATTATGCCTCCTAGGCAAAATAGCAGAAGAGAGACTCTTCCGTGGGCATCTGGTCACTTTTTAAGTACTATTATTGAATCAGTGTTCTTGGAAGAGACTGATGTGGTAAAACATTTCTGCTAATTCCCCTGAAGAATGTCACATTGGGTAATGTTCTGTGGGTGGTCATGTAATGAGACACTGGTGTCTGTCTATGACACATGCTGTATATGAAAGGAGGCACAGATAAAGGTAACTTGAATTCCATCCCTCTGTGTTTACATGATGCTTATCACCATGGTATCTAGACCCCAGACTAGAAGCATTATAGCAAGTCAGTTGTCCACCTCCATTCAACTGACATCAGGAGTCCTTCTGAAAGGCAGACACTTGAAGGGTTAACAGGCACACATGCATCTGGGTAGTCAGAGATAGGCAGGCCCAAGTGGCACCAGTTCCCCCATTTTAAATAATGTAAGCAACTGCTTCAGTAGAATTCCACTGGAAAATAAGTCTTCTATATTATAAACATATTCTAGGGGAACTTGCAAGCATCGAGCTATTTAAACATTTTACCTACCCAGAGACTTGTGTAAAAAGAATATAGGTAGTCATGGCTCTAGTTTATCTTGAACAGCAACAGCATAGGAAATTTCAAAGGAAATTTTTTTCTGTACAAAAGCACAACCGCTATAGCAACTCTGTGTGGTACATATGTGTGTGGAACACAATCTGTAATATGTACACATATACAATGTATACATACATTTTTAATGTATTTAAAGTACCTAGTCCTTTTGTATGTTAATATGCCCTTTAAAGACTGACTTCTAGATGGTATCTTCTCTTTCACATTGTAGACCTGACATACTAGTACATGTAGTTGATTCAAACCAAAATACCAATAAGTCTAGTTGGACTTTTTACAAAGTCAAACTATAACCACGAGACAGGTCAGACATCTGTATTTTCTTTTGGAAAGTCTTTCACTTCCTTCCTCTTTCTCCCCTTTAACTTCCTTTGTTTTCTTTTTGTCTTGAACTGTAACTGGGGCATTCTGGAACATAGATTTATTCATCTTGACCTCAGCTGTGATTAATCCACCCGAGACAAAGATCAACCTCTGGCAAACACTGGTTCCCTCTCTCTTATACCAGTAATGTAAGTTGATCTAGTTGTTCACAGTATCTGCATTAGGTGTGGTTAAAAAAAAGAAATCTGGAGAGAACAGAAGCAAAACTTATCTCTGATGCATTTATAAAACACTTACTGGATACCACCATGAACATGCATGGAGCAGGCAGGCTTTAGTCAATGGCCTTGAATTTCTAAAATGCAAATAAGGTTGAAGAGAATGATGAATGGCTTACAGTCCACATTTGTAAGCTCTGTTTTTGTTCAACTACCATATGGTATAGAAACAGAATTATTATTCTCTTTGAGTGGAAGGAGATACGTGGGCAGATTAATCAAATACACTGGCAGCTAAGATGAATGAAACTTTAGTTAATACTAAAACCTCGTTGAAGCCATTAGTTCTGACCTTTTTATCAAAACTTGTCCCTAGCTGCTAACAATTAACAAAATTGATGAATCTGGGTTTGGGGGGTTGCCTTTCTTCTACTTGTTATTTGTCAATCAGTAGTTTTATGGAGAATGCACTATATACAGAAATTTCTTCAGACCTGGAGCCTCCAGAACTTCCTAAGGGAAAGCTACTTGAAGAAGTGTTAATATGCTTCTTGAGAAAGTTGTCATTTTTGCAAATAAGTTAGTTCAGTGGTTAAGAAATGAGTTTCCTTGTACATCAAGCATGCTCAGTTTCGAATCCAGTAACACACTGTTAATTTCCAAGGGGAGGCTTTAGCATTCAGAATTTCCCTTTGTTAGCCAGGTGCTAATAAATATTTCCTGTAAATAATAATCACCGATCTCAGTAAATACGAGCTATGGTCTTTGCTTTCAGAAAGTGAAGTGAGTGTCCCAACTGTAGCAGTTATTATTGAGCCATAGTTTCTAAGAACATACAGATTACTTAACACAATGGATCACAAACAAAAGTGACTTAATCCTTTTCCTGCCGCCTCTTAAAAAAACTACAGCTTCTCAAAATCTCACGCCCCCTCAGACTGCCTGAGTTAGAATGAAGACTGATGGAACCCAAGCTCTTAAGGCCCTATTCCAGTCTGATGACCACTGAGGCACAGGAACCACTCGGCAGCCACGAGAGGCTCTCTGGGCCTCGCTGTGGGAGGTGCACTGAGAGAGCAGGCTAGTTGCAGGAAACAGAAATGTAGGCCATCCTGGAAGGCAGCCTCTCCCTCCCTGCGCGCTTTTATTTTTCCACATTTGCACGAGGAAATCCAGAAATAATGGGATCCCTGGGCCAAGGGAATTGACATTTAAGATGCATAGGAAAAATGATCATGAAAGTTGGCACCATGTAGATTTTTTAATTGAGGAGAAGCAGAAACTTAGAAGAAACAGACTACAAGACACAAAAGCAAGAAAAAAATATGTGGAGAAACTAAACCTTCCTGGCATTTCTAAAACTGTAGTATACATACTCCTTTATACCAAGTCAGATGACTCTGGTCACGTAATCCATGGCAGGACACATGCAGCCTGCTTTTCTTTTGTTCAAGGTCTGCAGCTTTCACTCAACTCTGAAGTTTATTCAAAGGAAAATAATAGGGAGAGGAGCTCTCTCAGGCCATGATTCTCAGCTCTTGGTACACAGAAGTCACCTGAGCTGAGAAGGAGGCACTGAAAATACTGCTCTGTGAGCCTCAGAGAATAATCTCTGATGTGTTCTCTGGGGTAACTTGGTGTTTAGAAATCCCTCAGGTGATTCTAATATACAGCTGTGGTTGGAACCTCTTGCTAGGTGGGAAGGAGGCAAAGAGAAGAACCTTGCCCATTTCTGTCAGCTCCATCACGGTGAAGAGCGAAGGAAGCCATGGACCAAGGGGCCGGAGCACTCATGTGTCCTGTTTTGAAGGCTAATGCACTGCATCTTGCCCATTTATAGTAAAAATACAGTTTCCTGTAATGCTCATTTAGGTAAAAACAAAAACGCTGCGTCCAAGAAAATTTTAAGAGACTAAAAGAGCCCTTGTAAACCTAAAATGGCAAAAATTGTACATTGCAGATGAGTGACCTTGGTCAATGCTGCGAGATCTGCCTGAGACTAGGACAGGGAGTGTTGCGCGGGCGCCTGCGCCACCGGAGCAGGAACTCCAGTGCCAAAGATCTGGCTGCGCAGGGCGCCCTGCGCTCCTGTTGCTCCTTTGTTGGGCTTTCCGTGATCCCCGTGCCAAAGATGCAAATAACTGCCCTTCCTTTCCATATCTATAATAGCTTGGCCAGGTTTCTCCTTCTTAGAAGAAAAAAAAAAGTTTTAAAAGTTCTTTTAAAATGAAAGTATATACGGGTTTATATATTTAATGAATATGTTTATTGCTCTCCTTTGAGTATGAGTCTCTGTTTCATGATTGTAACACACAAGCATAAAGGCAAGTCCAAAAATGTATTTTTAAGGTTCAAAAACGGTGGCTGGCTGTCCTTTAATCTCCAGGGGTTCTCTGGCAGATTGACTTGCCATAAGAGTTTTAGTTTGACTTCCAGAATGACGTTCTGCACACGGTCTTCATAAAACATCCTCTTCTCGACCAAAACAAGAATCTAGACCAAAAAAAAAAAAAAATCCTGTATAAGCACACACACACACACACACACACTCGAGGCACAGTTAAACTGCAATAGTCCAACTGAACAGAATACTAAATAATAAAGCTGTTTTAAAAACATGTTAAAATGCCTGGTGGAGTGTACATGAAATAAATAGCATCCACAAAAAGGATAAAACAGGTATTCTGAAAGTTAAGTGACAGAACTTGAGGTAGGGGCATAGACTTGGGCTAATGCTCGCATGTGAAAATGAGGAGACGCACTGCTGGACTGAAAGAAGAATGAGCGAAAAGACCTGCTGGGTAGTAGCCACTTGTTGGTAGGTGCCCTACCATAAAACCCATGACTCAGCCTTAAATACAGTCTAAGAGTTAATTGGCAAATCTAGTGCCATATTAAAATGCCATTCTTTTAAAGCCAACATATATTAAACTATGCTTCAGGCACAGTGCTGAGTATTTTCTATTCTTTGGCTCTTTTCTTCCTCCCAGCGTATCCACAAAGCTGAGATGAACCTCAGATGTGACCTCGTCTTCAAGGACAGAAGGGCAGGCTCAGGGATGGTAAGTATTTTGCCCAAGGTTGTTACATGTCAGGGCTCAGATTTAAACACAGGCCTTAATCCCTAGTTTTAACTCTGAGCATTATAAATATTTTGGAATAGTCAAAGGTGTGAATGAGAAAGAGAAACCAAGTGCCTGATTCATTTCCTAGATTCTGACATTTCTGATTTACAATAATTAATTTTTTTCTTATAAAAATTGGTATAATAAACATACATTAGAACAGAAAATTAGAAAACATCCTGAAGATTGTGAAAAGTTACATAACAGTAATGTGGAGAATCTGAGTTATGGCAATAATTAGAAATCTATAATTCATAAAGTAAGCATGAAAATAGAACATGTTTATTGTAGTTATAAATTTACACTTTAAATTAACTGGAACAGTGACACTTGACACTTTTAAGCACAACCCCAAAACATTTTTAGGGACTATGTTTTCTATTAAAATGATTAACTAAATACATCTCTTGTAGAGAAAAAAATGACTAAAAAAAGGATGACATACATTCAGCAAATAATTTTATTTCTTCCAAATGTTTTACAATCGTGTCTTAAGACAATGAACATATTTAGTGAAATTCTAATTTTCCTAAAGGAACTGCGGGGTATGCACTGAGTCCTACAGCAAAAGGAACATAAATTTTATAGAAAAACACTCATTAAGAAAAAAAGAAAACATACTCATTACAGAAGTTTTGTGAGTATATACATAAACACTTTAACAAAAATGAGAATGATACCTACCTCCTAGGCTATAAAGATCGGAAAGATAAAATACAGGTAAGAGCTTTTCACTGAAGCTGTTGCCCAGTATTTTCAATTCTCAGTCTCTCAACTTTGCCTTCATTAGTCTATTGTGACCTTGGCCACCTTCTCTGAAGTTTTAAATTCTGTAAAGTGAAACACAGGTGTCTAGAAGAAATTTTTAACTTTGCCTCTTTTTTTCTAATTTGCATGTTTGTGTGGCTGGAAGCACACATCTAGGGTCTCCCTTCATTTTAAAAGTAGAAGATACATTTACAGATATTTTTATTCTGATCATAAGAACATTAAAAAATAAATGAAAGGGGAGAGAGAGAGAGAGAGACAGAGAGAGAGAGAGAGAGAGAGAGAGAGAGAGAGAGAGAGAGAGAGAATATATGCTTCATAGAAACACAATTATATACAATATAAAAGTGATTACTTAAGCAACATTAGCACTTAACCCTAATGATTAGCTGGACACGTATGTGGGCAAACAGGTGTTTGTGTCTACGGAACACACTTCTGTTTGAAAATATTTTATAATGAAATGCTGGCTGCTCCCCCTTCCACAAACGCTCACCAATGATGAGGCAAAAGCTTTGATTGCTTGGTCAGTGAATAACTTTCCAGAATATTTCTCACCCTTGGCAAAAATCCTACAAGCCAAAGAATCAAAGAGAACTTGCTGAAGATTTTTTGTTGGGTTGATAAATAATTCAACAATACTTTCTAGGGTTGTGTGAAGCTGTAAACAGGAGAAACTAGTAAAATCATGCTTGCTCCTACTAATAATAGGTTTGGTCATATAAGGTCCTTCTAGAACGCTGCCTCTCTCAAACTGGAACCAGAACAAGGTCAGACAGGGACGCACAAAGACCAGGGCTCTTCTTTAAGGAAACAGCCTGAAACTCATATGTACCCCTAAACCAGCTCCTTCCAAAAGTATCCACATTCTATAATGTGATTGAACGGGCAGCTACATTTCAATTAAAAAGAACCACCATTTCATCAACTTAGTGAAAAATATTTCAAATGAGTTGATTGAACTGACCTTGACTTAGTCAAAGAGAAGTCAAATTATTGGCTGGGGAAATGGAATCTGGGAATACGTTGAGCTATTTTATGCACAATTTCCTTGATCATCTCTCAAAGCTTAACGTGTTGAACACTGCCAAATGTGACTAAAGGCAATAGTCAAACCAGAGGGATTTTATGTGTGATTATATATACATAAACGTATGCCTACGAGTAACGTATATGAACAAAGATATATGCATGGAAAATAAAATATTGAGAGTAACTATGTTAAGAAAGGACTCATTCAGTGGGAAGTTTTGAAATGTTTTTCTTGCTTTGTTTTACTTTGTATAAAAAAGCCCTCTTCGATATCGGGCTCCATAATGAACTGCACTCACTTTCTCTCAGCTGCTGTAACTGTTAAAGAGTTGTGCTACTCTAATTGTATCCATGGAGACCATACACAAAATCATAGAGGAATGTGCTGACCTAATACTGAACTACATTTATGGTATATTCTTTGTCTTTTTGATCACTCAGTATATTGCAAATTTCTTAGACTTTCCCAGCTAAGCAAGGGAAAATAATTTATGTCTAATGAGAAAATTTTTCAAGGTGAAGGAATGAAAAGTAAGGATTAGCTAAGTATACCAGCAACAGATAAGTCACATTAAATTCAAAAGTTTATAAGAGTTTATAAAATAGGCATTCACCCCCAAACTTGCTTTTAAATCACTAAAAAGACACAAATGCAAACATCATGCAGAGTAAATTACCAACACTGTCAGTTCCTTCTAGCTGTTTAGGTATGTGGCAATGAAATGACCCATGAACAAGAAAAATACACATGCTGGTTCCGCAATACGCACTAAATAATCTGAAGCAAGGGCAGCCACACCAGTTCTAACAGTTTGTGCTCACATTGGGAATTCATAGGAAGGGGGTTAAGAAGGCACAGGGGGATACACCAATCTTCTTGAGGGGGAAAAAATGAGATTTGAAATTCTCCGGACACCACCAAATGAACTGTTTCCCCACCCCAAGAAATAAAAAATGAATAAATTCACTTTTGTCTTATTCATAAAAGATTTGGAAAAATATAAACACTAAACACAAGATAATGTTCTCAATGACAAAGAAAGTCACTAAAACCTTACTTGAGTTGTTAGGATTTAGGAGATACTTGGTTTTACATTTTGCTATTAGATTATTAATTTATTTAAACTTGCATTAGAGAAAAATGAATGTGTTTCTTTAAAGTTAAGCGTATTTTATAGAAAAAAGAAAAAAGATAGTTCAGTGGATTAAAGTGCCTGCTTAGGTAGACTCAGGGCTATTGAGACTGGGCATGGTGGGGTGCGCCTGTAATCCCAGCTCACAGGAGGCTGAAAACAGGAGGATCATTACAAGTTTGATCTGTGTAGTGAGACACTGTAGACCCTGTACGAAATACATTTATAAAAAAGAAAAAAGTTACCAAAAATAACTAAGAAGTGCTCAGTTTTAGGCAATTTTATCATATTAACAGGTGACTAATAAAACATAGATGGAAGATGTCGTATTTGCTTTGTTTTTAGAGCCATAAACCATTCGAGAGTTTTGAACTGTGGTGTCAGCATGATTGGCCAGGCCTAATCTTGGCAAGTTGATATTCTATAATGACAATGTGAAGATATAAGCTATCTGGGTACAGTAGGAGTCTAGAGCAAAATCAGATTCAATTCACAAAACTCATTACACATTAATAGACATGACTTGGTTTTAATAGCGCTTTGTAGCTTTCCAAGGATGTCATATTAGCTATTGCTGCTGATGATCACAGGCTGGTATACTGGAAGACACGATGATCGTCTCCACCCTACAAGTGAAGCTACAGAATGCAGGATACTGAGTGGCTCTGCTCCATGCTCTCAGATCCTTTGCTGGAGGTAAGGAGCCCGTGGTTGAGAGTGCAAGACAGGGACTTGAACTTCAGTGGCATCAGGTCTACCCTCCAGCGTGCCTGGCTCATTTGAAGCCCAATGTGGCTAAGGATCCATTATCTGGTCTGTCTGTGGCCAGAGCACATCAGAAAGATGAGGGGGGAATGTGGGAGAACTCTGAGGGGCAAATGGCAGTGCTGCTTAGAACCTTGGGAGAGAGATGTAGACAGCAGGAGACTAGGGGTTGGCCTGAGACGCACCAAGTCATACACAGAAAGATGGTTAGGGTTAGGGAAACTAGAAAGTATGACTCTGAAAGGAAGAAAAGAAGCTCTGTTTGGCTGGGAAGGACTTTTATCGTTCAGGCAGTTTTATCTTGTGAATGCAATTAGTATGTTACTTCCATCTGTACAACATATACAACTATAGTCATTCCTGGTCTCCTGGCCGTAATGTCAGTAATACCCTTGCTCTCATAAAGCAAAAAAAAAAAAAGCTTTAGGTTGAAGAGAGCTCATTATTGGAAAAGCAAAACTTTTATCATGAAAAATTCAAATATGAACAACAAAAAAATCTACTAACATATTTTCAGACTGCGTACCCACGACCCCGCTCCAACAATAACCAAGGTATAACCTAATTTAATTTCAGTTAAAACTTCATCTACTGCCTTATCTGCTATGATTGTTTTAAGACACATCTCTCATCCTGTATCATTTTACCTATAAATATTTTTATGTGTGTACATATAATACCTGCTTTTAGTAAGTGTTAAATATTGTATATATAAATAATTCAGAGATAGTTCGAAGTGAAAGAAGATTCACCTAGACAGGGTTTATATTTGCTTCTGAAGGGACAGATGTAGCCACAAAAACTTGCTTTCCTATGATTATTGAGTTGAAATTTGAACTCTAATCCTTTGTTTTCAACCTTAGTCTTATTTCTATCATATAATTGTTTGAAACATAGAAGAAAAAGAACAAACGTTTATTGTAGATCTCCTATCTATTATAACTAGTGTTATATGTTATATACTTTGCCCTCCATATCTCTTTTTTTTTGCTGCTGTTTTATACCTTATTTTGTTTTATATTAAGAATTGAATTCAGGACCTCGTGCGTGCCAGACAGGTGCTTGTGTCCCTGAGCTATATCCCTGGCCTTCCATATATCTCTTTCCATAATGAAGCAAGTATGTAAAGTTTAAAACTATATGAAGCAGGTCATATTCCCTTTTCATGAGAAAATCTAGGTGAAATTAAGTAAATTGGTCATGATTAAAGTGATAGTAAGCAGTAATATTTTACCCTAAAATCTTATCATTTCCTTTATCTCTTCCAATAATGTCTTCTACAAATTAAATCTATGAAAGCAAATTTCTTTTGGATCTTTAAGATTTTTAATTGTTCTGTATCTAACTCTGTGTTAGCAGATTATTATCTATGAGAAAATGTACGAATATACAACCTTTGAAACAACCATCCTGTATGTGGAATTTGAGGACATAAATCATTTCAAGCTGAAAGAGTGAAAGAATAAGAGCTCAGAGTGTCCCTCGCAGGGGTCCTGAGCATCTCTAGTCACTAATGTGATGGATACTACCATGCCTTGTTGACCTTAATGCACTTTCTGTTAACCTCATGGTTTTGTGTCATATAATATCTTTAAGATGACTTTTTCAA
Source organism: Octodon degus (assembly GCF_000260255.1). NCBI lineage: Eukaryota > Metazoa > Chordata > Mammalia > Rodentia > Octodontidae > Octodon > Octodon degus. The sequence goes on along the minus strand of NW_004524803.1, from coordinate 3,218,264 downwards.
AATCATTTTATGGACTTATATTTGCAAAACCATCCAATTCTCCAGATACGAAAATCTCCCAAGGAAATTCTTCATGAGTCCATTGTGTTAAAATTGTTTAAGCCACGAACCATGTTTTGCCCAAGCTTCGAAACATGAATTACTAACTAGTTGTGAATCTGTGCAGTATCTCAGAAAAGGTCACAGGGTGACTCAGGAACCACATTGTCTTGTATTTGTATTCAAGATATTCTACTTGCTAGTTGCATGGCTTTTGCAAATGATTTAACTACTCTGTTCAGTTTCCCCTTCTACAAATGGAAATGATAAAAAGAATGTCTACTTCATAGTGATTTGTGAGAATTAAACAAAATAATCATACAAAACATTTAGTAGGTGAATTTGTGTTAGTCAGTTCCCCATTATCCCCTGTATTAGTTGCTTCTCTCTTAAAAGAGGAGAGGTTTGTTTTGCCTCATGGCCTCAAAGATTTCAGCCCATGCACGGCCGGCCCCAGGACATGGACATCATGGTGGAAGTGTGTGGCTGAGAACAGTTGCTCAGCTCAAGCAGCAGAAAACAGGGGAAGAGGCCCAGAGCACAGAAGGACAGGGACTGGAAATACACAAGGTCCCACCCCTAACCCACTTCCTCCAAGTGGCTCCTACTGCCTAAGAGCCCACTGGGCTTCACTGCACATTTCATTTAATCATCAATGTTCAACCTCTTGATGAAGTTATTGCCATTGCAGTCCATTCTACTCTCCAGGAGTCTCTTATTTCAGTCAAAGTGACAATGAAGATAAAGTAACACAGAATTAGAATGAGCTGTTATCTAGAAGGCTTTTGGAGACAATTACATGTTACAAAATTTAGCAACATCTTTCTAAACTTCACTTTTAGAAGTTATTCTCTTCCAGACTTAGTGAAGTTGACTCTTTCAGGCTCTGTCATCTTCCTATCCTAGGATGGGCTGGTTCATCATTGACCCTTACAGTCACAAAACACTTCTTCATGATATTCCAGTTATCCTTGGGTCCATTTATCTCTC
>NW_004524803.1:3203579-3207302 GCF_000260255.1 Octodon degus | reverse complement strand
TACCTGTGTATGCATTTATGCACACATCTGTATATGCACATGTGTTTACAACTCGTCTTGTACTTTATTGGATATTCTTGAGAGCCACAACTATTTTCAATGCATTAGTACCTGGCACAACTACCTGTGCCTCATTCATGGTGTGTGTAATAATAATTGATTTTCAGTGACGATGAATTTCCCCATGGTATTAGGAAATTTCCTGAAGTAGCTATGCAAGTTGAGATGAATGACATTCCTGGAGTTACACTTCACTGGCAGAGTGCTTGCCTCACCTCCCAGCATGCCCAAGGCCCTGGGATAAATCCCTAGAACTGGGGATAATAAAGGAAGAGGGGACTTAATGAGTTGCAAACTTTTCTGACTCCCCTGGAATTTTGTCTCCCAGTGTCCTACTGGTTGCTGTACTCCCTTCTTTCTTTAAATAATTTTATTGAGAAACAAATAGCAATGAGACAGTTTCAAAACCAATTAGTAGGACCATCTCAACAATTAATAAATTGTACATTGCTGTCTTCTTAGGGGTTATTCATAGTGCAAGATGCAGACATGATATCCTGCCAACAAACACTATTAGTACATATCTTTCTAGTCATTGAACTAAGAGAAAGTAGCTGTGTATCTATCCTGTTTTGAATATACAGATACAAAATGGTCTGCAGCTGCTATTTGAATTGCCACACTCACACAACAAATGGATAGATAGACAAACCTCTCTGAGCCTGATGTCCCACACTTCCCAACGTTCTGGGGTTGTCAACCCATGAGTGACTGAGCATCAAGCCCTCTCTGTGGCCATGGTGTGTGGTGTGTCAGCAAGAGAACTGCCCTGGTCCACTTGGGCAGATTGTGTCTGGGACAGATCCACATTGGATTAACCTAACCAGTAGAGACAAGTTAGATGCAATTTAATTTCTTCAAGGCCCATTTGCAATCACCGTAGCAGAGTTACTCAAAGAGAATGACACAGCTTAGAGCGTAGGCCTGTCTGAAGTCATCAGCACCACCTCCTATTCCTAAGAGCCCCCATACTGACTTCTGTCTCCTGTCAGTTTTGTACCTACTGATCTTGTGGCTCTGCTGAGGCAGAGCTGCCCCAGAAGCCTTCTCAGCCCAAACTCACTTATTCTCTCCACAGACCCAGGCTCCCTCCAGACCACAATCAGTCTCAAAATACTTTGAATTAACTGTGAAACAAGCTACCTACTGTTCAAGAAAGAACAGTCCTGTCTAGAGACTAGCTGAACTTTATTAGGGAGGGAAAAATGAAAATTTAGCATGCACGTCTCTTTCAGAAAATATGCATATGAAGACATTACTGTTCTGAAATACCAGGAGCATTGGAAGTGATCATTAGGGAAATCTGATAGGCATGAGAAAGCACTTACAGGGCCTCTCTGACCCCTGAGTATCTGGTCCCCTCGGGGCCCAGGGGTGGTACCAATTGCTGTTTATCCACAGGGGTGGAAGCCAGGGAGCATGGCTAATGGAGGTACTCTGGGAATTCCCAAGCCCTGTCTGAGTCATTACTTTCATCCTTCTTCCCCTCCAAACCTTTAGAGTAGCTAAATGACCAAAGTGAAATTTCACTTTGCAGCCCAGTTTCTGCTGAAGACCTAACCAAGTTGGGAGTAAAGTCCCAGGGCCAGAGCAAATTGATGGACAAAATCCCTGAAGGATCTCTGAGAATAAAGAGATTCCCAGATTTCTAGGAAAGGCTATGACAACCGGAACTAGTGGAGCTTTCCCTGCCAAAAGCAGATCACACCCTAACAGGAGTGAAGTATGGGCCCTATACAGCCTTTATGATCCCAGAAGCCCCCACCAGTTGGATTACCTGTGGAGTACTCCTTCCATATTCCTAAATTACTGGAAATTATTCTTTGGCTATGTTTCATGTTGATGACTCAAGAACGTTGGAAGCCTGAATTTGGACAAATTAAAGGAATAAGAAGAAAAGCTGAGCAGAAGAGATGAGATCTGAGCTGCAACTGGTAGGGAAACACTATCCCTTGATGCATGACTGGCTTCAGCATTTGCCCAGGCCGGTGGTGAACTGACCCCTGTAAACCTTTGTCAGCTGCTGGATCAGCATATAAAAACTTTCAAAAGCAAATCACTGGATCTTTTGCATATATGCTAGATTTACAGAGTCCTGGCAATTGCTATAGTTGTAGGGCTACAGAGAATTAATCCTGCATATCTTCTCCCTCCGCTCTTGCTCTGAGACAGTTTTCACAAGGATAAATGAATTTGTTACTTATTTAAAATTTTTGGTTCTCTCAAAGCTGCCCCTCCCTAAGCGTGTAGAAGAACTGTGTGGGGGCCAAATGACGTCATATTAGTCATGGCATTATTTTTCAAATGCTGAAGGAAAAAAAAAAAACTTCCACCTGTAAAAATAAAAACGATATCATTTTCCATACATTTTAATATCATGTCAGGAAAGCATTTCATCATCCTAGCTCTTGACTGGATGTCATTTCATACCATGGATAAAAAATGAAGCGATGACAACTGTCATTCTCCCTCCCCAAAAGAGACTGAGATTTGAGGAGAAAGCATATCGACAAGAAAACATAAAACACATGCACACACACGCGTGAGTGCACACACACACACACACACACACACACACACACACACACACACCCCATTGGCTTCCCCAAAGAGTCATGAAGGTTTTAACAAGATGCTGCAAATAATACTTAAAATTCCTTTGAATCTTGAGAACATTTTTTTTTCAATTTCAAAAGAAATTCTGCCAAAATATGAGAGCTTCAAAATGTTTTTAGCAGTGATCTCTTCCATATTATATAGCATAACCATCTGAGGGCAGGGATGAACTCCGCTTTTCTATTCTAGCAATTATGACAGGTCTGGGCTGATAATTATTTTTACTTTTTATTTTATTTTTTATTTATGGCAAAACCAGGGATTGGACGCAAGCCAAGCACTTATTCTACTAAGCTAACTCCCTGGCCCTCATAAGTATTTTTAAATCAACAATAATTGTGCATTTCTTTTTGTTGATGGTAAATATTCCTTCTGGTCAAAATGAAAGCATCTAAAATAGTAGTCTCTTTAATTTGAGCTACATTAATATGATACCAGAAGAGAACAGATTTACTGATAGAATTTTTTCTCCAGATCTACATTTTTTTTTTCCAGTTGTAAGTTAAGAAGGGACCAGGCTAAATGCAGGGCAAGTAATATCAATTAGGCATCAGTCACCTTGTCCCAGAAAATTAGCTACATGCGGCAAACTTAGTTTTAGAAAAATACTGGCACTACTAGTATAGTAGTAGAATACTTCAGAAAAATACTAGAACAGAATCTCAACATATTGATGGATAAAAACTTTCCATCACTTTTATACAAACAAAGATGGAAAATAGAACTTTGAAATTGCAAACTACTAGCATTTTCCAGTATGAAAAACAGCTTAGAAGGAATTGTCTACACATATGTTAAGTAGCTGTGGTCATTCTAGTTAATAGCCCACAACCAATCACCAGAATTTTACCAAATTAAAAAATTTTTGTCATCGCAAATTTCTCTTGAAAATACACAAAAGCTTTTTGCTTAGAGTTTTTTTTTTCAGCAACTCAGTAAAGAACAAGTTAAAATTCATAATTTCATGGCAAACCAAATCCAGACGAACAAGTTTGTGGTCTTTTCACAGAATAATTTTAAGAAAGTATATTAGTATTTATTTGTGGG
>NW_004524803.1:3197625-3203479 GCF_000260255.1 Octodon degus | reverse complement strand
TATATTCCTCCATAGCTAGTTCTGTCTTCCTTTTCTGACAATTTCATTGAGGTATAATTTTCATGTTATGAATTTATTCAATGATTTTAAGTAAATTTTCAAGTTGTGTGAACATTACCATAATTTAGATGTAGAACATCTTTATCATTTCAGTATGACTCTTGGTACAGTTTACAGTTAATCGCTGTTCTCACATGACACCCAACAAGTTACCTTTTGTCTATATGGGTGGATTTGCCAGGATATTTCATACAAATGCAATCATATAATAATATGTGGTCTTCATAATGCCTGTTTTTTTTAGGTAACATGTTTTCAAACCTTTCCATGTTATGATACATATTAATTCTGTCCTTTTTATAATTGAATAAATATTCTACTCTATAGACAACACATTTTGTTTAATCATTCATTCATTGAAGAACATTGAGATTGTTTCTATGATGTGTTCACTATGAATAATGTAGCAATGAATATCCATGCACAAGTTTTTGTGTAAGCACATATTTTTAATTCCACTGTTTACAACCCTAGTTTAATTGTTAACTTGATATTTAACCTTTAACAATCCATGATATTTTTTGTAAAGTTGTTGCACCATGTTATCTTTCCACCATTAGCATGTACATGTTCCCATTTCTCCACATCCTCATCAACATTTAGGATTGTTCTTTTGAGAAAATTATATGTATTCTAAAAAATGTGAAGTAATGTCTTACTTTGGTTTCCCTTAATGACTAATGATATTAAGCATCTTGTTGCCTCCTTATTTCTGTGTTGTTTTAGAGAGATGCTTTGCAAAACCATTTCTCATTTAATAAAAATTGGGTTGTCTTCTAATGTTGAGCTGCAAATGTTCTTTATATGTCATGACTATTAGTTCCTAATTACATATATTATTGGCAATATTCTTTCCATTCCATGTGTTATCTTTTCACAGAAGTCTCAGCAGTGTCTTTTGAAACACAAATGTTTTAAATTTCAATGAAGTTCAATTGATTTGGATTTTTTTTTCTTTTTAGGTGTCACAATTAAGAAAGTATTGCTTCACTCATGGTCACAAAGGTGTACACATATGCTGTGTTTTTTTCTAGAAGTTTTGTAGCTTTAATTAAAGCATGTAGGTGTTTGATCCTTTATCAGTGACTGTTTTCTCTTGTATAAGGCAGAAGTTAATTTCATGCTTTTGCACATGGATACTCAGTTGTATTATCACCATTCATTTAAAAGAGTCTTCTTTCTCCTTTGAATTTTCTTGGGATTTTTGATTAAGATTAATTGACCATGAATGTGTTTAGCTATCTTCGTGTACGCTGTGTGAGAACCTACACTGATCTCTTTACATGAGACTATCCCAATGTCTTAGCATGGTCTGTTGAAAAGAGGTTTATCCCTTCCCTGTTGAAATTGCATTGGCACCTTTATCCACATTCAATTGTTCATACAGATAAGAATCCCTTGATTCTTAGAATCAGTTTCATTGATGCCTTCATTTATTCCTTTTTGTTGGTTATTTTTAAACTTTTCCACATATAGAGAGCATTCTTGTCATGTTGGCAACTCATATAACAATTTATTCTGGGCTAGGGAGATAGCTCAGTAGAATAAGTGATCGCCTGGCAAGCACAAGGGCCTCAGTTCAATCCCCGGTTTGGCGAAAGAAAGAAAGAAAGAAAGAAAGAAAGAAAGAAAGAAAGAAAGAAAGAAAGAAAGAAAGAAAGAGAAAGAAAGAAAAATAAAAAAGCAAAAGTTGAAATTTTAAACAGTGAGGTGATATGAGGCACAGGTTAAGCTAGAAGAGGCCTAGAAATTATAAGAACTGAATATGACTTAGGAGAGTCTAAAATGGGGGGAATTCCCAGCTGAGAACTTCATGTTTTTGCTGAAGGAAGATTGATGAGAAGTGTTGCAAAAACAAAAGGTGCAAGGGTAAGGATCGGGAGAGGGTCTACATCCATACTGATGCCAGATTTTGTCAGAAGCTGCATTGCCAAAATTGATTTTCCTGCCACAAAATACAACATCTTTACTATTCCCTTGACAGTGGGCTAAATTGAAGACCAGGGGAAAGGAAAGAATTAGTGACAGAATTCTGCGTGCAGTCAATGGTAGCCAGTTCCGCGGAAGGAGGACTCACGGAACATTACCATTCTTGATGCAATGCACATGTCATACTCAGGAAGGCATGTAGGGAAAGTGACCATTGAGATTAGATTTGCATATGCTGGTTCAGCGGCTGATAGACAGTGAAGTCTCCTGTACGTGTCCCACACGTCAGGCTGCACTTGAGACCTAAAAACAAATGGGAGGAAATGCGGGGAGTACGGGCCCTATGCTCTTTCCAAACAGATGTACTCTGATACAGAAAATATTGGAGAAGAAGTTGGAGAGCAGATGAGCTAGACCTCACTTGATCCAACCTTAGCTCTATTTCTGGTCATTTTAGTTAACAATGTGACCCAAACAGAAGACAAAACTATTAGAAAATGTTATAGATTTGAAAGGAGAATTATGATAACTCAGGAACAAAATTCAGTGAACAGGCTAATGGCATTTTCTCCTATATAAAGCAGATGCCCTAAGAATCATTTGATGGTTTCATGTTCTAGCTATATGTTTTTCATAAAAATATTAAATTCCTACAGGCAGAAGAGTGGAGTGTGTAAGTCAGGGCAAGACTCCTTGGATGTGATTTCCAGGTCTATCCTAAATAATTTTGTGAACTTGGACAAAGATTTAGTCTTTCTGTTCTCCATGGCCATTTCTGTAAAATAATAATAATAATAATAATAATAATAATAACTTGGTAACTAACTCAGAGTTGTAGTAAAGATTAAATGAGTTATTATTCATAAAGAATTTATGAATAATTGGAGCTTAGTAAGTGCTAGGTGTTTGCTATTATAAGACTTTTCATTTTCTTTGATGATAAATATTTCCAGTTCCAACTAAAAAGTAAGAATGATTTATCCCCAAAACCTATATATTGCTCCCATTTATAGTGCAGTTACTATGATAAAAGTGCAATAAATATTATTTTAGGTTAAGTAGTAGAAAATTTATGTTGATGTTTAATGATTAGGTATTAGACATCCTGATTACTAATTCATAGTAAATCAGTACTCATGAAAAGATGAAGCAAATTAAAACTCTTCAAATTAAAAAATAATTATATTATTTCAGTAATATAAGTACAGTTAATAAATACATACTACTTTTGAAATTTTTGCATGTAAATGATATGTTTTCATAAAATTGTTTTACTCAGGGAAACAGCAGAGAAAGGCAAGCTTATATTATTTTATGAAAGATATATTCCTCAAGTATAAGCAGTTGGGTCAGGGAGATAGCTCAGCAGTATAAGCTCCTGGCTGGCACACACAAGGTCCTGAGTCCAATCCCTGGTACCAAGTACCAGCAGTATATTTGAAAATTTAACATATGATTAACCCCTCTTGCGAAACAACCAAGCCTTTTTGCAATGTGAATTTCCTTGTGAATTCAATTTGTATATGTATGTGTTTATGATTTAAAATAAAATTGAAGCATGCAAAAACAAAGGTTAATTCATGGTGGCCCTTTTAGTTTCTGGATGTCCTGGCCTTTCCAGATGATTAGGAAACTCATTATCTCTTTGCGTCATGGAAGCCCCTGTGTGCTGCATGAGAAGTACACGTCATCCCAGGCTACGGCCAAGGTTAACATCCAGCAAGGTCCTCCATGGGACTGCACAATGTGTTCTATGGCATTAAAACGAAAGAAATGTTATCCTCTGGTGTGTAGAATAGGGAAAGGAGGCTGCCTAACTTCACATCCGGGATGATCATCTTCCATTAGAGTGAATGTTTTAATCCAACAGAGGTCTTGAGGACTGTCTCATTCTTAGCTTTACTGATAGTTTAATTTTCCAATTTCCTTTCAGTTTTTGTCTCTTCCTTTTCTTAGTCTCCAGAGTTGTGTGGCAAATGATGCTTCCGAAGGTGCTAGTATCCTCTGTACTTTGTTCCTCCATTCCTCACCATATCCCTGCTTGTTTCCATAAAATCCATTTCTTTTTACCACCTTCCATAACCTGGTTGCTGTAGTCTCTCCAGCCATTCTGTTAAGAGTTTTATGGTTTGTTTGCAACCAAAGCATGCAGTGTTACCTTGTTCCTTGTGGCCACCAAGCAATGGCATGTTATTAAGCCCCAAGGGAATTCCTTGGTTTCAATACACACGCTTGCAAGGAGGTCATCCTCCAAATACCTGTCTTCTTTCTTACATGATGCTGGTAAGCAACGGCAGTTGGGTCACACTTAGCTCCTATCACAGCCATGTGCACCACAACAAATCCCATATTACAGGGTGATACTATTGCTCTGAGATGCCAACCCTGCCAGCTGCATCTGTTTGTAGGCAGAGCCATTGGGGCTAAGGAGTTCCTGTTCCCCACATATCCTGTCCTCAGGAATATAGTCACTTGGAGGATCCATGCTTCACTAATAGAGAAGTACCTCATGCTATGCCACCCTAAGTGTCACCCGTGCTGATGACTAGTAAGAGTTCACAGCTAACCCTCCAACAGCTCTACATTACCATGGCCTAAGGGGATAAAAGTGAAAAGCCTTGCAGGCCCTGCAGTGTTTAGCACAGCCCCACTCTTTACCAGTCAGTGTGGTAGGCAAATAGATGTATTAGTTCACTAATTAGCACTCTGTGCCTTGCCTAGTGTCCATTTTAGCACACTATGTACTGGCCTGTGTAGCATGCTTTCTTTTTCCTAATTAGCCTCATTCAGATGACTTTGACAATGAAATTCAAGTCTTACTATCTGTAGTGGACACTGCCATGGACACTTCCTCAAACTGACCAAGCGCTATGAGACTAATTTCACTTTTCAGTTTGTTTTACAAAAATGTTGGTCATTGATTTGACCATTGTTACATTTCTCCTATAGAAATCGCATAGAATTTTTTAAAGGATTTTGATAGCAATTTCTCTGCTTCTTCACACACATTATTAACTAAGGCCCTGGGGTTCAGAGCACATCTGCAAGGGCCCATCTCTAATTCTCTAAAACTGAGGAGATCTGAAGCTCTGCAGTTCTAGAGCCACAGTTTCAACAAAGAAAAAAATGCAAAATGGAACTGCAATTCTATAATGTGGAAACTCGGTTGAAGTCCAAGGAAGGCTCAAGAAGACAAACAGCTTCAATTCCAAGAGAATAGGCCCAGATCAAGTCAGCCATGAAAGAAAAACAATTACTTACATTTGCAATCACACTTGAGTAGCTAGCTTTAGGAGCTAAGCCAGTGAACACCCACTGCAGCAATGGGATCCAAGGCATTGAATACATGTTGAAAATAATTAGAGAGCCCTAGCCCAGGTCCGGTGAGTGTGTGGAGAGCTTCCTGCTACCCTCTGCCAGTGGGAACAGTCCCAGCCCAGGCACAGCGTGGGCCAGACCCTCTCCCACCCCCTTGGGCCGCCCCCCACCACTCCGTAGCACCTCCGCACCCCGCACCCCGAGTAGGAATTTTGCGGTGTTCCGGGAACCCCTGGACCCAGTCTTAGCCCAGGTCCGGTGAGTGTGTGGGAGAGCTTCCTCTTCCCCCTACTTCACATTGCCCCCTCCAGGTACAGCTCAGGCCTGGCATACATGCCTGAGGTGTAACCCTGCAGTTGAAATCCCTGCAGAGAGTGTAGAGGATAGATCCACCCAGCTAGTCCAGGAGCAGAACATCTTGCCACAGGGGCACAACAGGTTTACCCTCAAGGGCAGCAGTGGAAAGGAGCTGAGCACAGCAGCCAGATCTAAGTCAGACACAGCTGGATAAGTCCAAACTTTGTAGAGCTGCACCTGAACTTCAGTA
>NW_004524803.1:3186188-3189855 GCF_000260255.1 Octodon degus | reverse complement strand
CACCACCATGCCCAGTCTCAATCGCCATCTAAGCATGCCCCTGGGGCAGAGCTGGCCCGGGAGGCTCAGGAATTGAACTCCTGGCCCTTGTGTTTGCCTAAGCAGGCACTAAAAATTTTATTTTAAAGAGAATTTTTTTAAGGTGAAGTTTAGTTTACTAAATCTTAATTTATTTTTAACAAACCTAATTTTTTAATAATTTTAGGCATCTGGAAAAATTATAAAAATAGTACAGAGAGCTTCCAAATACCTCTCAACCAGTTTTCCATATTATCAATAGTTTTTATGAGTTTGGTACATTTGTTACAATTAATGAACCAATACAGATACATTATCAATAGTCAAAGTCCATATTTGACTTCTTTAAGAAACTGAAGTCCTTTTTCTATTCCAGAAACCACCTAGGGCAATAACTTACATTTACCTGCCATGTCTCCTTAGGCCCTCTTGGTTCATATCTTCATTTTCATTAAGGTTATCTACTAATAAATTGTATGAGAATGAAGCTTGCTAAATGCTATTGTTTTACACATTTACATTTTTATTTGACTTCTAAAAATTTAATACTTTTAAGATATGAATTATACATGGCTTTACTCCTGTTGTTAATGTTGTGAATTTTGAACACTTTCATTAAAATTTAGTATTGGTGCCAGTATTCTGGAATTGTTTTAAATGAAAGCTGAGTGTCCCGTGTTGCAGTTTGATCTAGTACAGCGGTCAGTGGAGCCAGGGAGCCAGGCAGAGCATGGAGACTAGGATCTGGATCCAGCTGTATCTGTGGCTTTGGTGCAGGGCAGAACAATCCAGAACTGGAAGCGTGTGACACAGGGTGGATGGACAGGCCTGGGTTTGCTTCTCTGCACAGGAAGCTCAAGCTCAGGCCACTCAGCAGTGTCTATCCCCAGGACCCACACTGTACTCTTTCTTCCTCTGTGAAAGATCTGAAAGGGCTGCCTTGTATTCCCTCAATCTGATGTCCCTGTCTTTCACCACCAGTACCCTGGGGTCACTGTGCAAGGAAGACTTGGACTCCTGGTACTCTATCTCAGGTAAGACTTTTGTCCCTCTCTTCCCAGTGCCTTGCTCATTGGTAGAACCCACTGCAATAAGCACACAATCTATATGGATGAAACTATCTCCTCAACAAATGTGGGAGGAGTAAAGGGAACTGGTACAACTGACAGTACACAGCTACCCCTACCAGCCTGCAAGAACCAGGGCCCAGGTCAGGCGGTGACACCGGACTAGACCTGGGCAGAACACTCCAGTGCAGTTAGTGGGTAATGGGTAACAAGAGTATAGAGGAAGCAGAACCACAGGGGCAGCTTGACTCTGGGCTGCTACCCACAAAGGAGGAAATACCAGTGCCCACAGTCTCTAAGGATGTGAGATCAAGAGTTAAATCACAATTGTGTGGTATCACACCATTATGAGAAAGAAGTTATGTTTGATCTTCAGATATACTTACAATAGATAGATCTCCCTAGAGCTGTCAAAATGTAGACCACAATAGTTAGGCTTTATTTTGTCCATACTTCATGGCATATTCAAAATCTCTGAAGCTGACATGACCATCTGCATCACAATCAACTTCTAGTCATTGATTCAAAAGGCCTTCTAAGTGACTTCAAGTATAATCCTGTTCTGAAAACTTCAAGAACAGTCCTTCCAGATAATCTATGAGCCACCTGCCTGAATGCTTTTTTGAAATCTTCCAAAGTTAAATAGTCATGATAGTACACATCAAAAGCTGTGAAGATGTGTATCATCTCATTCCAATATAGTTGAATTTTCTTCTTTTTCCTTATAATAGTTAAAAACTCCCCAAGTACTATGCCAGAAGTGTTGGGATTTATTGGAGACATTACAGAATCTGCTTCTATTTTGGAGGACTTGCAAGCTGACAGCATTACAACAGCAACCTTAAAGTCCTCTCTGCTTAGATAGCCTTTATCATCTTCACACAGGCTTTAAATACTTTGATGCACTTCCTGTGTCCCAAGGGGCAGGTGTTCCATCTGCGACAAGGCTCCAGCTTTAGAAAGGGGCATCGCCACCACCACTACCAACTCTTGAACTACCAGGTCTGGAACCCCTCAGGAGAACTTAAAGAGAATTTTTTTTTAAATTATAATTTTCTTTTACTTTGAAGACCAAGAAAAACAAAAGCAAAGATAGAAACAAGGTAACGTATAGCAATACATACAGTACAGTTTTTTAAAACAAGAATAGCTGATTAACAGTGATTAATATATTATCTATTTTTATCATCAAATCTGTTGTTCAGATTAACAGGTATAGTCATACAAGATGGGTTATATGATTGAATATTACTGCATGCTTTCAAGAGGTCTTAAATTTATGTTTCTGTCTCATTTTCTTTTATTACCTTTCAAAAAAATTACTTTGAAGAGAGTATAGCAAAAATTGATATGACATTGGAAACAGTACACATTTAGAAGACCAAAATGACAGGTATTTCAAGCATGGTTTCTGAGTAATACCCCACTGTATAAAAACACCACATCTTTTTCATCTATTCCTCAGGTTACGTGCATTTTTGTTGCTTCTAAGATATGGCTATCATGAATAGTGCTGCTATAAACATAGGCACACATATATCGCTATGGTATGATGTTTTCAGTTTTTGGGAAAATTCCCAGAAGTGGAATAGCTGGACTGAATGGGATTTCCAGTTCCTAGTGTTTTTGAAGAGTCTCCACACTAATTTCCATAATGGTTGCACCAGTCTACATTCCCACCAGCAGTGGAGAAGGGTTCATTTTTTCCTGAAGCCTCTCCAACATTTGTTGTTCATTGATTTCTTTATGATAGCTATTCTTTTGGGGGATGAGATAGTATCTCAGTGTAATTTTAATATGCATTTCATGAATGGCTGGTGGTATGGAGCATTTTTTCATGTATTTATTTGCCTCTTGTATTTCTTCCTCTGAGAAGTGCATATTCATCTCAGATGCCCAAATTTGGATGGGATCTTTAAATTTTGGGGCCCTAATGTTTTTTAGTTCTTTATAAATTCTAGATAGAGGAACTTTGTCTGAGTGATTATCAAAGTTTTTTTCTAAATTTGTGGGCTGCCTTTTCACTCTGTTGGTAATTTCTTTTGACATGTAGAAACTTCTCAATAAGAGGAGGTGCCAGTTATTGATTCTTTCAAGTATTTCTCACACAGTTTGATTTTGTTCACTAAATATTGCCTACTCTATATCTTCAAGATTTCCACCTACTTTCTCTTCCAGGAGATTTAGTGTTTCTGTTTTAATGCTTAGATCTTTAATCCATTTTTACTTCAGTGCATGTATTAAACCTAGGTCAAGTTTTAGTTTTCAGTATGTAGAAAGCCAGTTTTTCCAGCAACATTTGTTAAAGAGACTGTCTTCCATTGAACATGTTTGGCTCCTTTGTCGAAGATAAGATGGCTGAGTGTGTTTGTAGTTGTATCTGCATTTCTAATCTGTTCTATTGATGCTCACGTCTGTTTTTTAGCCAATACTATGCTGATTTTATCATAGTAGCTTTGTAGTGTAATTTCAAGTCAGGAATTATAATGCTTTCCTCCTTGCTTTGTTGCCCAGGATTGCCTTTGCTATTCTAGGGGTTTTTTGTTGTTGGTGTTGTTCTTCCAAATAAATGTTTGTAATGA
>NW_004524803.1:3154446-3156489 GCF_000260255.1 Octodon degus | reverse complement strand
AATGTTGGAAATATTTCCCTTGCAGTTTGGTTTTTATTTATGAATTATCTACCCTATGCCTTTAAGATTTCTACCTTTTTTTTCCTCCAGAAGATTTCATGTTTCTGTGTTAACATTTAAATCTTTTACCTATTTTGACTGTAGTTTAGTGCATGGTAATTGACAGGGATCTAATTTTAGCCTTCAGCATGTGGAAAGCCACTTTTTCCAGCACATTTATGAAAGAGACTGTCTTCAAGTGACTATGTTTGGCCCCTCTGTCAAAGATAAAGTGGATGAGTGTGTTATAGTTGTATCTGTGTCTTCTAATCTGTTCCGTTGATCCTCAGATTGTTTTGCCGGTACCCTGCTGAGTTTATCACAGTAGCTTTGTAGCATAGTTTGAAGTAAGGGATTGTGGTGCCTCCTGCCTTTCCTTTGTTCTCAGCATCGATTTTGATATTCTCAGTCTCTTCTGATTACAGATAAATTTTAGGAATGTTTTCTCTACATCTGTGAGGTATACCAATGATATTTTTATCAGGATTGCATTGAATCTGTGTAATAATTTTAGGAGTATGGTCACAATATTGTTTCTTCCTATCCAGGAGCAAGGGATATCTTTACATTTTCTGAAATCCTCTTCGATCTCTTTTCTCAGAGTACTGTCCTTTTCACTGTATAAATTTTTTACCTCCTTTGTTATATTGATTACTAAATATTTCAGTTTTTGGATGTTATTGTGAAAGGCATGTTGACCTTTTATTTTGAAATCATAAGCGATAATGTTTGATGTTACTTCTAGTCTGCAGCACAGTGTTTTTATTGTTTTAAAATATTTAACCTGCATACTTTCAACATTGAAAAAGTAAAACTGCCATAATCAACTATAACAAAAGCCATTTATATTTTTGGTCATGTATCTGCCAAAACAGGAGCCAAATAAACTCCACGTGTAGGCAGAGATTCATATAGAAGATTTTAGTATGGATTTCTACAACTGAATCCCTACCATCTCAATGAAGTTTTGTGACCAAAGCATCATCTTCAAATTGATTTCAGTAGATTCTTTCACAAGGCCATCTTGCATTTCTTTTTCCCCCTTTTATCCTTTAACTTTTCACTATAAAATTACTAATGGCATAATTTAATGTACCATGATTTGTGAGTTTTTCCTACATATCCTTGCTGTCATTATTTTCTTCACTGGCAATGCCAGGTTTTTTTCCCTCTTTGGTTTTTAGTAGTTATCAGAATTCCTTTTTTCCTGATATACTCCAGAACTAAAGTCAAGTGTTACTCAGGAAACTCAGCATGTACTGTGTGCATTAGGATTCCAAAGAAGTTTCAGCCATTATCATATCATTCAGGGTCACTCTGTTCTACTTATTTTATGTATATTAAAATAGCTCAGTTTAAACAGTACATCCTATTTCAAGATTTTACTATTGGCACCTGGATTTTCTTGAGAGTTGGTTGTCAAATGGTCACTCTGATGAAGTTCTGTGACCACATTAAATTACTATAGTATTGCTGGATTTGTATTCTTGATTTCAAGGTTGAAAGAATTAGAAAATTTGATCTTCAATTTGAAACACATTAGGACAGTTTCATCAAATTCTAAGAATGTAAATAAGACTGCTGGGATAAAGCAATCTTGCTGTCTAACCACTCCAGTGCTGACCCAGAGATTCTAGGGCTCCTGAGCCATGTAGCTAAAGAATATTCCTAGGGCCAGCTTGATAGCCCAGGGGACTAAATTACCTGCTTAGAGAGTGCAGTGGCCAAGGCTTGATCCTGGGCATGCAGTGCCATGCCAGCCCCACTCGTGGGGCATGCTGAGGTAGTGATTGAGACTGGGTGTGGTGGCTCGTGGTTGTAACACCAGCATGTGGGAGGCTGAAAACTGAAGAATCACTGAGTCCAATCTATATAGTGAGATCCTATAGACCCTGTCCTAAATAAGCAAATAAATAAACAAATAAAATTCATGTCCACTTCACCTTGGCATATGTCTGTGACAGGGAAGCCTCGTAAATCGTTCAAGGAGTCCTAAATCTAGAG
>NW_004524803.1:3152944-3154346 GCF_000260255.1 Octodon degus | reverse complement strand
GCAGGAAGCTCTCCACACACTCACCGGACCTGGGCTAGGACTGGGTCTCCCATTTAATCTATTTAAAGTGACTTTCCAAACCTATCTTTTGATCTATCTAAAGTTTCTTCATTGAAATAGATGAAATAGAAGAAAACCTATTTCTTTTGCTCGAGAAAAAGCATCACTGTGAACACTTCTCCTCATTACTTCTCTAAGAACCAAAAAGTAGGAGCATGTAAAGAACGAAGTTAAAATATAAGCTATGGCAAGTAAAATATTCAAAGTCAGTATGCATTTGACACGGAAATTAAAATGCCGATATGAGCAGTTTAGACTAGATAATCTTTATCAAGATCTTTTTTATTCTGAGTGTGTATAATTCTGAAGTATTTTTCATGAGCATAGATCCTTGTTTAATAATTTCAGACATCATACATAATGAAATAATACACCATAATTTCATATACCATACACAATGAAATGATAAAAGCATAATTTGTAGCATAAAAACAAAGACAGACATCATCCCTGTCCTGGTGTCTTTCCTTTTTCTGGCTCATACTTATTCATTGTCTCTTTGAAAATTATTTTCCCCAGATTTTCTTTCCTTATGGAATTCTTCTTAAATGTAAATGGGCCTTAGAGCATCTAGTTCAAAATTAAGCAGAATTCCTTCATTTTGCAGGAAAAAAGTTAAATTAAAGTCCCACAGCTAATAATTCAGCCCAGATCTACTTCCACACTTTCTCACATTCCACGTTCTCCTGGAAGTATTTACAGGAACATTTCAGAAGTTAAATAGTTGACATCTTCCTTTTAATGGTTAGCATTAAATTTTTACTGTGCATAATGATTGCATTCCTTTCCTTTCTGAAATCATCTTTTTTCTTCTGGAATATATTTCTTAATGTTTGTTTATTGTTATAGTGATGGTCTGTCTGCAAGTGATAAAATTCTTATTTTTATCTAAGATATCTTTATCTTTCTGCTGTTATTAAGTGATAATTTCAATGTGCTTAAATCCACAATTTAAAATTATTTTCCCTTAGCATTTATAAGATACAAACACACTGTCTTGGTTTATGTCATCTTCTATAAATCTAAAGGGACTTTCTTTCATAGATAATTTCCCTTTTCTATGGTGTCTTCCCTAATTCTGGCTCATGCTTATTCATCACCTCTTTAAAAATTAATTGCCTCAGATTTTTTTCTATTTTCTTCTTTTATAGGATTTTCCTTAAACATAAGTTGGATTGCATTATATGTTTGTCGGTTCTCTTTCAGAATTTTCACCTGTTTTTTTTTTCTGCTTTTTTATTTTTTAAAAATTTCTAAGAACTATTTTCTAGCTCATTAATTCCTCTTTAATTATGTCTAATCTACTCTTTAATTATTTGATAAGTTTTTAATTCCATATAAA
>NW_004524803.1:3150983-3152579 GCF_000260255.1 Octodon degus | reverse complement strand
ATTTCAAAACAAGATGAGAAGAAATTAATTATTATATTGCATCTTGTTATCTTCAAAGTAGTTGCCCAGTTTACCAGGTACACACATACAAATTTGATCAAACAATATAAGCACTAAGGTCCTTTCAATGACCTAATAGAACTTAGTGATACAATTGTCTTTTAATTAGTACTATTCATGATAGTTTCATTGAAACAATTTGGAACAAGTTTGGTAGATTTACCCTTCAGACTTAAAGTTTCTACCTGGGCATTCTCCAGTAGTGTGTATGACATTTTCACAGTGAATACAATTCACACTTTTTGGCTAATAATTCTGAACAGTGGCCAATCACTATCTGTTTCTACTTTCTCAAGCTTTTCCAAGATTAAAAGTTAATAACTTCTTCCTCAGTGAAGATGTGAGGCACTTCCTGATGAAATACTTTGGATCGTGAGCAGGTAGAAGAGGTGGACTTCTTCATATGGAAAGGGTCATGAGGAAAGGACTTGACCCTGCCTCTCCTGCTAGTCGTTGGTGCCAGGAGAGCACCAGCCATGACCTGTGTCATGCATGCCACCCCCCAGCTCAAGACCTTACAAATAGAACAAAACTGATATATGTAATTTCAAAATATATGCAGAAAGTAGAGGTAGAGCATATTTGCTCTTTTTTGAAAAAATATTCTTTAAAATGTATATAGTCTAAAAATTTATATAGAATTAAAAACTTATCAGATAATTAATGAGTAAATTGGATATCATTGAAAAGGGGATTAATTAATTAGAAAATTTTAGGGATTTGCACAAAATAAAAAACAGAAACAAGAATGCACAGTATTCTAATTACTACTGCTATGGTGGTTTTGCTATTTATTGTACATTGAAATCTATAGTTATTGTTTACTGCCTTAGTCATAAGAATTTTTGATTGCCAAGTGGCTAAAAAGGTCTTTTTTATAGCTCAAAACATCACAAATTTATTTTATTGTAATCTGGAGTTCAGAAATCTAAAACCAGGGTAACTGCAGTCCTGTACTCCTTCAGGAATGAAAATTCTCATTTCATCCTCCGGAGGCTGCTTGTACTCCTAGGATCATTGTCTCTTCTTTATATCTGCTTCAGGGTCAGAGCTGTTCTTGAACTTTGTACCTCCCTTCTTAAAAGGACTCTTGTGGTTACACTGAATAATCTGGATAATTCAGGTTTAGTCTTTCCATTTATATGCCAATCACATCAGAAAAATTCCCATTTGTCAAATAAGGTAACATAGAGTGTGTTTCAAGGATTAGGAAGCAGACATTTTTGGTGTAACATTATCCTGCCATATCTACGGTATGCCTGCCTGCAACATGAAATTAAGGCCTTCAATAAATTCAGTAAATAGCATTTTCCTCATAGATTATTTTAACTGCATCTCCTTTAGCAGTAGACTTGCTACTGTGATAACAGCCATTCTTCCACAGAACAGACCGTGAACACGGTCTCAAATGAACTTTGCTGATATATAACACCACACAATAGCTATGTTTTCATTATTGTCATTTTGGTCATGGATTAAAAGCAACCAGAACAGCTTTCTCTATCAAATAATCCATGAAAGCTAAAACTACTCATC
>NW_004524803.1:3138675-3142123 GCF_000260255.1 Octodon degus | reverse complement strand
TACCCATCCTATGGCAGGTGTATTACTCACACCATCTCCATGTCCTCTTCTTGAACAGGCTGAGGATGTTTACAAAGTGAGGATGCTGGCCCCCTGCTGAGTCACTTAGTTAAATTTCTAAATTTCTCAAGCTGACACAATCAACAACCATAACATCCTGGAGCATAAATAGTCAACCTAGAGCATGCCCTCTATGCCACAGAATGTAGAACTTCTGCTTAGTTAAGCTTTTAAATGTTTCAAGTTGACACAGTACATCAACCATTACATTAATCTTTTCTTCTTCCTAAGTAAACACCATTTATGACTTTCTTGCTTCTCTGCTTCTTTTGTGGTTCTAATAGATGTCATGTCCCTTTTTTCTTCCATGATTAACTACTCTAGCTGGTAAGGCTGTATAATGCACTGAAAAAATTTGTGCACTTATACTATGACTATTAAACTGTATCAGGTTCCCATTAAAATTAAAGTCTAAGAAGCAGGGGCCAGGAGTTCAATCCCTAGCCCTGCTATGTCAGCCCCACACCCAGGGCACACTGAGATGGCGATTGAGAATGGGTATGGTGGCGTGAGCCTGTAATCTCAGTATTTGGGAAGCTGTAAACAGGAGGATCACTATGAGTCTGATCTACGCATTGAGAGCCTGTACACCCTATACACCCTGTCCTAAATACAAAATAAATAAATAAAAATAAAATTAAAGGCTAAGAGATAAGTAGGGTCAGTAAGGCAGAAAATAGTGATACAACTAGATTTATTACTGAAGCTAAGAAATGGATATTAGAGGCAGGTGTGAGAATGAAGCTAAAGTCACAGTAGAGACTTCAAGAAATCAGAGACATGTTGAATGTAGAGTCTTCTTGCAGGCAGCAAGAAGAGTTAGCCCATGAGAGAGAACTTGGGGGCTATAACTGGCAAGCATATGGGAGTAGGTCCACCTAAGACCTCAGGTACTCATATCTCACCACCATGTTCACTGGAATGCTGGAATGGAAACAGGATTTAATGGTTGCTCTGCTGGATTTTGGCTTTGAATTGGTCCTATTCTATTCTATCCTATTATTCCTCCCTTTTAGGATAAGAATGTTTGTCCAGTGGTGTTGTACTTGGAGATTAATTAAATTGCCTTTTGAATTTTACAGAGGTTTGCAGCTGAAACTTTGCCTTGAATTTCAGAGAAGACTTTGATCTTAGATTTTGAGCAATAGTAAAAATGTTGAGACTTTGAGCAAGGGATTATTATATTATAATTGGTAAGCAGGATGATTATATTAGTCAAAATCATGAAGTTGTTATTGTCAATAGTTGCAGTTTAAGTATGGTTTAAAAAATGTGTTTGGATGTCAAGCTGACAAAGGAGGATGAAACGTCACATTTCAACATGATTGTGACACTTGTCAACTTGATTGGCTTAAGGGGTACATCAGTCAGTGCTTTACTAGAGAAACAAATATGCCACAAAACATACCAATATATAAGAAATTACAGATTGGCTTGTGATGGTTAGCCACAGAGTTGGATGCAGACACCCTCTGCTTGCTGGAGCCCCAAGGTTTCAGTGCAAGGTCTGGAGAACATGGCAGTATGCCGTACAAGTCTGTACCAGGATGCCAGTGGGTCTGTGATGGAAAGATGTAGAGTGTACACCAGAAGGCTGAAGGATCAAAGGCAGATGCTGAAGAGTCTCTACTAGAAGCTAGAAGATGACATCCAAGCTGAAGGTGAAGACTAGCAAGACCCAATTGTCAAAACTTACATTTATAAAATGTAGAAAAATAGTATAGAAGATTGAGTTTGTAGTTGAAAATAAAACTTCTTGAAAAGTGACACATTTAATAGCGTTTGTTAGCAACAACATGCTACTATTACTAATCTTTCATTTCTTAAAGTAATTAATGGCAAATATTGAACTGCACAAAATGTTTTTACTTCATAGAGGATATAGATGTATCGTTGATCACAGGAAAATTAGAAGAAACAAATATGCTAAAAAATAATCATCTATATAAAAGTTATAGATTACTTTTACCAAACTGATGATATGTACTAATTTCACAGCTTCATCTACAGAAAGTGTATTTTTATACCACTGGGAAGTCTAACTTTTCACTTGGATCAAACATATCTTTCTAAACTTATTTCATTGATTTTTGGAACCAAATGTTCCAAAGCACTCCAGTATATCGCAGTGATTGCTATCATGGCAACAAGAGAATGTCCAAGTTGGCTCAGGCTGCTGTAACAATATACCACAGACTATGTAGTTTGTAAAGTGTAGAAACTTCTTTCTCAAAGTTGTAGAAGCTGGAAAGTATAAGATTAAGGAACCAGCAGAAGCAGTGTCTGGTGAGGGTCTATTTCTTGATTCATAGTCAAGATCATTTTCCTAAGTCTTCACAAGGTTGAAGAGGTAAGATGGCTTTACACAGTCTGTTTATAAGGACACTAATTACATGCATGATGGTTCTGTCCTCACAACTACTTGTCTCTTAAAGGCTACCTTTAAAAAAAAAATCTCATTGATATGATGTTTTCAGATCCTCTGGGAAAATTCCCAGTAGAGGAATAGCTTGTTTAAATGGGATTTCCAGTCCAACTTTTCTTTTATTTTTCCCCACAATTTTATTGATAAACAAATAGCAATGAGACAGTTTCAAATCAAATTGGTAGGACAGTTTCAATAATAACACATTGCATACATTCTTACTAGTGGTTAATTGCTGTACAAGATGCAGACATGATATCCTATTTATAAACACCATTAGAACAAATCACTCTATTTGTTAAGACAATGTAACTATATATCTATCCTAACCACTTTGAATACACAGATACAAAATGGACATTCATGTGTATACCCTTTTTTTTTTTTAGTTCCGTTAGTTGAATATTATAGGAGTGTAAACTGAGCAAAATATTCTAAAAGAGTCCAGTAGCCCATAATAGTATTGGGTCTTTCGCTTGACTGGCAATGTCAGAAATTGTTGACCTGAGTCCCCTACAGCTCAACATAACACCATGGCTTTACTTCTTATATTTCATTTTAATACTTTTCTACTGGATGGTTAAGACCAAAGTAAAGCAGGATCTATGCAACAAGAGCTGTAACTGTTGGGTCAGATAAGGTCAGTGAAATGCCCTCAGGATTTATCCTGAGATTCTGTACCTCAGGTTGTAGAACCTTTGTCAGTGTCAGCCAAGTGGATGAGTCATGGCCACTGCTGGGCCAATGTGCTCTCTGTGAAAGCCTGAGAGAAAGTTTTCTCTCCATGTGACTCCCCTTAGGCACACTCTACATCATTGATCACTTTCCTCTTTGGCCTCATAATCTCCTTAATCAGAAAATTTGGGACACTACCGAGTTACATGACGTTACGGTACAAGTTCTATTATGTCCTGAGTCTTAATTGACCTTAGAAGGCTAGGGCTAAAATATTGGCTTTCCTTG
>NW_004524803.1:3136336-3138575 GCF_000260255.1 Octodon degus | reverse complement strand
AGAGTCTTAACAAAAATGGTAAGCACAATGGATTCAACAAATCCACAAAGCTGCCCTATTGGCGTCTCTCCAGTTCTGGCCTTATAACTGGAAAAAGTGTACTCAACACATGGCAGAATTCCTGCACTAACTTTCTAACATAGCAAAAGCCAAGTGGGAAGCTCAGAACTCCTTCTCCCTACCAGAACAGCAAATCAAAAGCAAGATGACATACCTGGGTACATGGACGCATGCTACCATGAGACTTGAAAGATGCAGGTGACATCACCAGTAATTCCACTTCTACTTGGATACCTCTTCTGTGAAGAAGGAAAATGAATTTTAGAGGCTATTTGGGAATTACTGCAAACTTTGCTAAAGGAGAGCTCCATTTTCATTTATGTCCCAGATCTAATATATTTACTATAGCAAACTATAAAACTTGATGGGAAATTATTGACTAGGAAATATATTTTCTCTATGCTAATGGGTAAGGACTTCAAAAAATGCTTTTCTTTTTCCTAGCATGGCTAACAATGCACCCATGTTATCTTGCCACTTACTGTTTTAATTTCTTTAATTACCATTACTTTTGGAGTTGGCATAGAATTATTGATGAAATATGTAATTATTTCCTTTTCTAATATGTGAGAAATAAGCTTAGACGTCAACTTCATTGGCTTTGGAGCTGTCAGGGCAGATTAGTAAACACACTTGTAGATGTGTCCATTGGGTATGGAGGTGTGATTGGGGGCAAAATATCTAGCTCTTGGCTCCTTTGTCTCTGGCACTGTCTCTTCAGCTGTGCTTCCTGGTCTCTAAGAACTATGCACACCCTTTCACTATGATGTTTCTGCTTTAGAACATGTGGCAGAGCCCCCCAAGCACTCACTAAGCTTCTGAAGCCACAAGCCAAATAAACTGCTCTGGTAAGTTTTGATTGTTGTGTATTTTGTTCCAGCAACATAAAAAGCTGACCAACGCAGAAGGTTGGTGCCAGAGAAGTGGGGTTGCTGCTATGGCTATAGCTAACCAAGTGGTTCAAAAGGCTTTGGGGAGGGTTTTCATGGAGTTTTTAAATTTGGTGAAATGGGGCTCTTGTTGGAGCTCAGAAAAACAAAATGCTGATAGAAATGTGAAGAGTAAATGCCAGATTCATGAGATTTCATCTGGGAACAAAAACTTCATTGGAAATTGAACTAAAAGCCACATATGTGCTACCGTGGCCAGATAATTTGTCTACATTTTGCCTGTGGCCCAAGACTTTGCAGAAGGCTGAGTTTAAGAGCTATCAACTAGTTCTGGCAGAAGAAATTTCTTTTTTCATTTTCTTGGTTCTTTTTGGGTTTTTTTTTTTTTAACTAATGTTTATTCTTCACTCCTATAAAGAATATTTGGGGACACTGAAATCATGATGCAAAATGAAAAGGCAAATAAATGAAAATAATCAATTGAGAGTAGATAGACTTAATCCGTGCAACCCACCAGCAAACGCTGTGTCCTTGTGTATCCAGCAGGGCCAGCAAGAACTGAAGCTGCATCACCAAGCTAATACCAGTGCCATTCTGATTTCCAACAATTGAGTAATAGTTGTAGGAAATGAGTTCTCTCTCTTTTCTATTTTAATTCTTCACCTTTAATTTTAAAAAATGTTTATTATCTTTTACGGGGGGGAGGATATGACCTTTATTGAACTTACCCACCAGAGTGGAAATAGTATCTGTACAAACCAAATGTTTGTTACTATAACTTCTGCATCACAATTAAAATCCAAACAGTTTTAAGAACAGTCAACTCAATCAAAACCCACTACTTCAGAATCAATAGCTTCTTTGAAGCCACGGTAACACTAAAATATGGTTAAGACTCAAATGTAGAAATTTGGTTGGTTGGAAAGATAATTAAACGTCCACCTTGCTCAAATAGAATTACAAAAAGGCAATTTGTGTTTTCACAGAGATACAGTCCACTGGAATCGCCAACACTGGACAGCTGTTAAAGAGTATTAGAGTCCTGAGATGATAAGGAACCCAGGCATCCTTGACACAGCCTTCTGCGTCCTTTCTTCCCTGTCAGAGACTTGTGGGTATGTGGGATGACACCACCTCCCGCAATTGTAGCTTTGATGAGCGAGTCCAATTCTTCATCCCCACATATGGCAAGTTGCAACAGTCGAGGGATAGTGCGCTTTACCTTCAGGTCTTTGGATGCATTTCCTGCCAGTTCAAGCACCTCCGCCGTGAGGTACTCCAGGATGGCC
>NW_004524803.1:3106138-3136236 GCF_000260255.1 Octodon degus | reverse complement strand
ATGTTCAAGTGGCATCCACTTCAATATAAAGGCTTGCAGTTTATCATTCTTAATAGCTGAATAATACTCCATTGTGTAAAAATACCACATCTTTTTCAACAATTCCTCAGGTGATGGGCATCTTGGCTGTTTCCAAGATTTGGCTATCACAAACTGTGCTGCTTTAAACATAGGCACACATATATCACTATGATATGATGTTCAAATCCTCTGGGAAAATTCCCAGTAGAGGAATAGCTGGTTTAAAGGGGATTTCCAGTCCAACTCTTCTAAGGAGTCTCCATACTGATTACCATAATGGTTGCACCAGTCTACATTTCCACCAGAGTGGAGAATGGTTCCTTTTCCCCACAGCCTCTCCAACATTTGTTGTTGGGTGATTTCTTTATGATAGCCATTCTTTCTGGGGTGAGATGATATCTCAATTTTGTCTTAACTTGCATTTCACAGGTGAATAGTGATGTGGACCATTTTTTCATATATTTATTCGCTTCTTTAATTTCATCCTCTGAGAAGCGTGTGTTCATCTCGGATGCCCATTTCTGGATTGGGTCTTTAAATTTTGGGGCCCTAGTTTTTTTTAGGTCTTTATAGATTCTAAAGAGGAGACCTTTGTCTGAGTACTTATTTGTCATGATTTTTTCCAAATTTCTGGGTTACCTTTTCACTTTGTTGGTAATTTCTTTTGACGTGAAAAAACTTCTCGGTAAGAGCAGGTCCCAGTTGTTAATTTTTTCGACTGTTTCCCATGCTATTTGACTTCTGTTCATGAAGTCTTTGCCTACCCCTATGTCTACAAGAGTTCTTCCTACTTTCTCTTCCAGGAATTTTAGTGTCTCTGCTTTAATGTTTAGATCTTTACTCCATTTTGACTTTAGTTTAGTGCATGGTGATAATCCTGGGTCAAGTTTGAGTTTTCGGCATATAGAGAGCCAGTTTTTCCAGCACCATTTGTTAAAGAGGGTATCATTCTTCCAGTGAGTCTGTTTGGCTCCTTTGTCAAAGAAAAGGTGGCTGAGTGCATTCATAGGGGCTTCAGTGTCTTCTAATCTATTCCATTGATCCTCAGGTCTATTTTGTCGCCAGTACCATGCTGATTTTATCACAGTAGCCTTGTAGTATAATTTCAAGTCAGGAATTGAAATACCTCCTGCCTTGTTTTTATTGCCTAGGATCGCCTTTGCTATTCTAGGTCTTTTCTGGTTCCAGATAAATTTTAGGAATGATTTCTCTAGCTCAGTGAGGTATTTTGGTGATAGTTTGATAGGGATTGCATTAAATCTGTATAGCAATTTTGGGAATATGGTCATATTCACAATGTTGGTTCTTCCTATACAGGAGCATGGAATATCTTTCCATTTTCTGAAATCATCTATGATCTCTTTTTTCAGAGTACTGTAATTTTCCTTGAAAAGATCTTTGACTTCTTTAGTTAGATTAATTCCAAGGTATTTTATTTTCCTCGGTGCTATTGTGAAAGGTATTGTTTCTATAATTTCCCTTTCAGTGTGTTTGTTGTCTGTGTAGAGGAATGCTATTGACTTTTGAGTGTTGAATTTATAACCAGCTATACATGTATGCCTATGTTTATAGCAGCACAATTTGTGATAGCCAAATCTTGGAAACAACCAAGATGCCCATAATCTGAGGAATGCTTGAAAAAGATGTATTTTTACACAATGGAATATTACTCAGCTATAAAGAATGGTAAACTCGAAGCCTTTATATTGAAGTGGATGCTACTTGAACATATACTCATAAGTGAAATAAACCAGACACACATGTGTAAATATCTTATAGTTTCCCTAGTTTAAGAACTCAAATGAAGAAATACAAATAGAAAGGTATAATACAAGTAAAGGGAAAGCAGGATCTCAAGGACTAACTAATCAAGAGAGGGAAAGAAGAAGAGCTAGGAAACATGACAATTTCAAGCCATACAGTTATATGTAGAAGATGGGCAAGGCAATAATCCTGAGATTCTCCAGAAGATTTTTGAATCTAACAGTTAATTGGAAGATTCTCACCCTGACTAACTATATATACTGATACCTGTGAACTAAGCAACTGCACTGCAGATGGTAATCTGTAATAGTAGTTTCATGCTCGGAGTGCCTGTCATTCTGGTCTTCTTAGTACAGGCTGCTTGTCATGACATGCTAGTTGCTGCTGTGCTGTTTCTCAGGTAGATGACTGTTCAAAAAGAAGGGGGTGGTGAATGAAGGCAAGAGATAGGAAAAGGAATATTGTGGGACTGTCTTGCTTCAAAGTTGTATATTGATTTTTGGATTTATGTGTAAACATAAGAAGTATATAATTCTTTATGCCTATTTTTAAAAATATATTCTAATTTTTAAATGTGTTTTCATCATAGTCTGTAGGGATTTAAAGTTCAACATATCAATACGTGATGACAATTACCTGTTCCTTGTTATGCCTAAGATGTTTGATATTCAGACCGATAGTGAGGTTAAGCTTAACAGCCTAAGTTGTATGGGAATAACAATAGGGTTGTCTTCTGGATGGTTAACAACCTAAGTTTGCAGACCAAAATTAGAGGAAAAGGAGGGCTGCAAGGAAAGTCAACATTTTGGCCCTTGCCTTCCAAGGTCAATTAAGACTCAGGACATATGAGAACTTGTACTGTTATATCATGTAACTTGTTAGTGCCCCAAATTTTCTGATCAAGGAGATTATGGGGCCAAAGAGGAAAGTGATCGATAATGTAGAGTGTGCCAAAGAGAGTCACATGGAGAGAAAACATTCTCTCAGTCTTTCACAGAGAGCACATTGGCCCAGCAATGGCCGTGACTCATCCACATGACTGACACTGACATAGATTCTACAATCTGAGGTACAGGATCTCAGGAGAAATCCTGAGGGGATTTCACTGACCTTCTCAGACCCAAAAGATACAACTCTTGTTGCATAGGTCCTGCTTTACCTTGGTCTTAACCATCCAGCAGAAAAGTATAAAAACGAAGTATAAGAAGTAAAGCCATGGTGTTATGTTGAGCTGTAGGGGACTCAGGTCAACCATTTCTGACATTGCCAGTCAAGTGGAAGACCCAATACTATTATGGACTACTGGACTCTTTTAGAATATTTTGCTGAGTTTACACACCTATAATATTTAAATGATGGAACTTAACAAAAAAAGCGCATACAGATGTATGTCCATTTTGTATCTGTGTATTCAAAGTGGTTAGGATAGATATATAGTTACATCTTTTAATGAATAGAGGGATTTGTTCTAATGGTGTTTGCAAATAGCATACCAAGTACACATCTTGTGCAGCAATTAACCACCAGAAAGAATGTATGCAATGTGTTAATTATTGAAACTTTCCTACCAATTTGGTTTGAAACTGTCTCATTGCTATTTGTTTCTCAATAAAATTATGGAAAAAAATCCCATTAATGCTTAGGTTTTAGTATACAGTTTTCAGGGGACACAGATATTCAGTCAGTAGCAGAAAACACCAACAAACCAGTAACAGATGCTGGTAATCATTCAATCAGGTGACACTCATGCAAAATTAGTGATTTATAATATTTATTGATTTTTTTCATCAAATTTATATCACAGTGTAATCTTCTAGAAGGGCATTTGTTGAAGACAGATTGTAGGCTCATGTAAAAAGAGTAGCATTAAAAATAAGTCAATATATTTTTAAAAATAGTTACTTGCTTTCCCAGTATTAATATGGATATGTTTGGCAGAACACCAAACAATATATGCAAAATAATTGTTTTAGCAAATTAAGACACTAATTTAGAAAAATGTTCTTGAAATGGACTGCAATGCACATTTAAGTTAAGTTTACATCAACAAATGGCCATAATATCCCATTTGAAACAGAAATGGCCAATGTCAAAACATTAAGCATTTGAATTAAGTATCTTCAGAAACTTTATGGTGAAACTTACATTCAGTACAAAAACAAAACAAAAATGAACAACAATCCATCTTTTTCTAGGCAATATATACATTCTCTTTTACTTCATGTTGTGGAAATATTGTGGGTTTCAGTACTACTTTGTAAATCAAAATACAAGTCCTATATTGGCAGGGAACAAACAGTCATTGTCAAAATCATTGGCAGGAAATCTTTTATCGAATATCCAATCCATTAGAAGCCAGAAAATTTTAAGTTTTGCAATAACAACAGAGGCAAATTTATCTGTATAAAAGCAGGGAGATCAGTAAATTAAATGATGAAACTTCACCCAGTGTACAAGATTTAATTTTGAAAATTTTGCAAATGACTTGTAGGAAAAATCTTTTGATCAAACTCCACTTTTATAATTGGTTTTTATTATGTACTGGAATGGAATGAAATTGAAGTCTTAGGATTTTGTAGCATCTATTTGGCAAAACATTAAAAAAAATTACAAGCAGAGACTTTTTTATGAGTTTTGCCTTATAAAATATTTTGTAAAAAAGAAGTACTCTAATTCAAGTCAAAGAGAAAGTACTTATAAAACTACATGAGCTGCTACATGTACATATTTTGCAAAAAATCAGAATTGATAATATTGTTTACTTTGTGGAATTTTCTGTAAGCCTACCATGCATAACAACATCTTTGTATTTTCTCAATTAAAAATGCTATTGGCTACAGAGAAAGGTAAATACACTTCAAATATGTTCATCTCTACTGTAACCTTGAAGCAGATTTAAAATTAAAAAGAATAAAATTAAGGAGACTATATTGAAATAATAACATGTTATTACAGAAAGCTTTCAGTGCATCAAAGATATGTGGCTTGTAATCTATGAGACCAAGCACCATTTTTTTAGAATGATGTTATTTCTTAAGAAATGCTAGTGATGATGTTGGGGCATGGGAGACTTTATACACTGATGATGGGAATATATATTAGTGTAGTTACTATGGAAATCAGAGTAGAAGTTCCAAAAACCTAAAAATAGAACTACCATATGATCTAGTTATTCTACTCTTGGTTATGCCATGTTTGTCACGGGAGTTTCCTTCACATTAGCTAAGTTATGGAATGAGCTGAGAGGCCCATCAGTCAATGAACAGATATGAACAATGTGGTATGTATGTACAATGGATTATTATTCGGTCATAAAGAACAAAACCAAGTTATTTTCCAAAAAAATGATGAAAGTAGGGATCACAATGTTAAATGAAATAAGCCAGACTCAGGCGGATAAATATATCACGTGTTTTATTTCATATCTGGAATCAGCTGACATACACATAGAAGGGTGACTACTAGGGAATAGGATCAGGAGAAAGAGAAGTAAGAAAGCATAATGAAGAGGGTAGACACATCAAAGCATGCTTCATGTATGTATAAAAGTTTCACAAAGAAACCCATTGTTTTTTCAACTCATATAAGTGTCATGGTTTTCAGATCAAGAATGTCTCTGAAGGCCACGTGTGCTCACAGGCTGGGAGTGTGGGAGGGGCTGGGATCATCAGAGCTGGGATCATCTGTGGAATCATCTCCTGATTCGGCAGCTGAGAGTGCTGCTGTAAGAGGGGCCTGGCCGGAAGGAGAGTCACTGAGCAAGGGTCCACCTGCTGCCCTGCTTCCCTCCTGTGCTCTCTTATTCTTGGCTGCCCGGAAGTGAACAACTTTCCTCTGCCCAAGCCCTTCCCCCAGCTGTGGTCTGTGCCTGATCTGGCTGACCATGGGCTGAAACCACGAGCCAAAATAAACCCCTCTTCCTCTAAATTGTGGGTTCTAGGTGTTTTGTCTCAGTGATGAGAAAATGACAACCGTGATATGCTAGTAATTAAATTTAAAAGAAAATGTGATTTTTGAAACTAATTTTTGCAACAAACGATTTTATAAATCAATCAATATAAATAATATAGCCAGTTCCATGCACTATGAAATAGTGCTGTATAAACAATATTACCACTCAATGCATAGGTATTTCAAAACTACTTTCCTAATTAATGGAATGTTTATTTATTGTCAAAAGTGCCTTGGCCTGGTATCTCACTCTGCTTGGATTGCCATAACAAAATATTATCAGCGATTAGGTGACTAAAACAACAGAATCTCACTTTCTCACAGTTCTAGAAGCTGGAAGCCCAAGTTTGGGATGCCAGCATGGTTTAGTTCGGGTGAAATTGCTTTATCTGCCTTGTAACTGCCACTGATGAAAGGGCAGTGGAATCAGGTGTCTTGAGACAGCAGATAGACAAAGCCTAAGCTTTCTAATTGTGATTAAAAACAAATCACATCATGAGGGCCATATCTTTAAAAACATTAATTGCCTCACAAGGCTTTGTCTCCAAACACTGTCCACATTGGGAGTTGTAGCTTCAATACATAGACCTCAAAGAGCCAAAACTCTTCCACAGTGCTGGTACAATAAATTTTTGGCACTATACTTATGCATCTGATTATCATGAGGTAGAATACAATGGGTGTATTACCACTCAGTTCCAGATTCCTGTTACAGAAAACAGACCAAACATGAGAAGAAACAGTACTGAGAAATTTTAGGAGGTAGCTTATTACACCAGTGAGCCTGGCTGGGATCTCTCCCAGTGAGCCAGTACCCACCCAGCAGGGTTTTTGGGATTTTATAGGGAGAGCAAGCAGCGAGATACAAAGGCAGATTTGGCACACTGTGATTGGAGGGTTGGGTGACATCATGGATTGCTAAGGGAGTTAAAACATCTCAAGTTACACTGCAAGGTTATCAGTTAAACAAGCATGAGTTGCACAAAGGAAGAAATGTCCCGTTATCAGGCTCTTCTGGGCAATGTCCATCTGGTTTTGGTGGGCATTCTTGGAGGACTTTATTTAAAAATCTTAGTTCCCTTTCATTCCCAGTGATTGTTTATCTTTCATCATCAATATCCAGCTCTACAGCATCGAAATCAAAATACACATTTTTCTTTACTCTCTATTTTTCCAAGAGCAAGTCTATGTCTATCCTCTTCTTCCTGTCTGCAAAAGGAACTTCTGCTTTTTTCTCCTGACCACTACTGTGTTTCCCCTGGAAGACGCGGTTCCTTCCTTCCACCATGGGGGGAGGTCAGAATTCTGGGAGGCTGACTTGGAGCAATTTTGCTCAGACAGCTCACTCCATCATTACTGCTTTTCAGATGCACAGTAAGTGTTGGTTTCTCCATGAGTCTTGCTACCTCCTTGGGAAGCCAGCTGATGGTTTGCTACAGCCTCAGATACTCCCATAATAATTTGTGGCTCTTCTTATCTCTCCTTCTCCCAGAACTTTTCTGGAAAGATGGATAGTGGGGTCCTTACCAGGGATTAATCACCAACTATGATCCAGTAACACCCTCTCCTCATTCTCTATCCCAGAAAGTCAACTTCATCTATTTTTGGTTAAAAAAAAAGACTTAACTCTTAACTGATACCACACTGTTTGCAGACAAAGCTTAAGATTTGATTCTCATTATTCTACAAAATTCTATTAGGATATTTTCCTGAATAACTCACATTTGCAATCAAAAGTCTTGATTTTTAAAAGCCCTGTGGCTAGTGTGTGTTTTAAAGTAACAAAAAATTCAAATGACTTCATTGTTTATTGTATCTGCCCTTGTCCTAAATTATGAAAATTAGTGGCTCAAATGAGGTAAGACAGCACCAATGTTGAGAAAACAAGTGATTGTTCCCTTAAAACAACCCATCCAAAGTAGGATGAAAAAGAGTCTGTGTTGTTTTCTTTCGGATATGCTTCTTTCTTTTTCTGAATTACCCTCAACACATGACATTGAGGATTGCCCACAGCATGGTAGAATTACAGTCACCTATTGACTTGTAGGCAGTGTATTGCTCTTGGGGCAGCCTGATCCTCTCGTTTGGAGTTTTGATGGTCTCTTCTCAGCATTGGCCTGTTTTAAGTATATACATTCGTGCTGTGTTTCTAGTCCCTCTTTCCACATCCTGTGTTTCGTTTGTGAAATTGTGTTCAAACTTCAGAACACCAGGGTGTCATGGAATAAAGTTGCTTTAATAATTCATATTGCTGAGAGAAAGGAAAATGATTTGTACTGTAAAAATTAAACTCCTTCCAATTAGTGTATAATCTAAACCTTAACTGCTTATTAAAAACATTTTCTCACAGAGTTGGGCTGAGTTTCTTTCCAAAGAGTTTTCCATTTTAAGAACAACTTTTGAGATGCAGATGCCTTCTGGGCCACATCCTTTCCACTGTTGACATCGAAGGATTTCATCTGACTGTGAGACACCTTTGCATCTTGGCAAAACTAAATCAACCATATCAAAACTTTAGGGAAAATCATGCTAATACGATGTTATAATAGGGCTAAAGCTATATCTGTATATGAACAAAAATTGAATGATCTTTTTAAATAAGTAGTTTTTCTTTTCCTATGTGACACTTAATTATTCTGTCTGGCTTTGTCATCCAATGAAGATCTGCATAATTTTTACAATCTTTGGGTATCAACTCTTTCTTCTTCTTTATAATGTCCTTAACTTCAATAAACAAGTAATAACATGCTGATTTTTTTTAATATTTTTTAAAAGTTATTTTTATTGGATACAGAGTTTCACTACGCAGTTCAGACTCATAGTGATACTTCTGTCTTAGCCTCCCCAGTGCTGGGATTACAGGCATGTGCCACCACACCCAGTTGTGGCCAGCACCACATACCCGGGGCTGGCAAGGCATGCAGTATCAGGGATGAACTCCAGACCTTGTATTTGCCAGGCAGGCGCTTAGACCACTGAGCAATCTCCCCAGCCTGATAAGATGCTAATTGTAAGCAATGCACATCCTAGGCAGTAAATGAATATGTATTGTTTTACTGCCTAAATAGGAGAACTGTCTTATTCATTTCTTTAATTACATAGTTTTATTTTCCTGTTCTCAATATATATTGAAATCCCCTTAAAGAATAAGATCTTAAAATGGATTTATGCACACAATATTTTCTTTAACAATCCAAAACAAATTCTTCCATTTTCACAAACTGTAAATCTAAAAAAAGGGGCTGGAGAGATGGCTCAGTGGTCTAAAGCACCTACTTGGAACAAGCTTGGCAAGGCATCAGGGACGGCGGTTCAATCCCCCAGCACCACATGCCAGCCAGCCCCGCCCCCTGGTGGGCTGAGCTGGCCACACACACACACACACCACTCTCTCTCTCTCTCTCTCTCTCTCTCTCTCTCTCTCTCTCTCTCTCTCAAATAAATAAAAAATTAAAAAAAAAAAGTCTACTTAATCTAAAAAAAAATAAATAAATCTGCTAAGAGCATTATTATAATTTTAGGGCCTGCGTAGAGTTATTTAAGAGAACATATTGAAATACAAAATAAGAAATAATAGAAAATCTGATGCAAATGTAAAATAATTTATATAATTATTTCCTGCAATGCTTCATCTCTGAAATGCAGTATTTATAAGGGTGCTTTGCTTTAAAAAAACAACAATACATTGTATATAAACCAGAGAACAAGCATAGCAGCTCTGTTTAGAAAATAGCAAAGTACCATGTAAAAGGCCCCTGTTTAGCTAGCCCACCCACCAACTAGGGGAAAAAGTTAAAATGAAAAAAAGAAAAAAACCCAGAGAGATGAATACATGGAATTGTTTCCACTGTGTCAAACAAGGGATTTTATTTTCTAAACAGTGCTCACCAAGTAAGGACTTCAAGAAACTACTCAATACATTTATTCAGTAGGTAGCCAATTTGAAAATTTAATCCAAAATCATTTTCCTTAGTTTTTGTTTGTCTTTAAGTTTTTGTTTTTGCTTATGTTTTAGTTTCCTTTCCTGACATCAGAATGCAAATTAGAGAAATAGTAACACTAAGCGCTCTCTACTTTTGCAATCCATTTGCTAACTTCTACATTCTTTTTCATTTGGTATTAATTACGACCTTCTGTGGAAGAGAGGGTATATGAGGAAACTCGGGCCTCCAGAAGTATATCTGACTAGAACAAGTTCCCGCAGCTCATTTGTGACAGATCCTGACCAATTATCTAGAAATTTTCCAAGTCTTTTTTTCTATTTTTCTATTAGATGACTCTAATTACATAGTTTACTTGTTAATTGCTACTAGGAAACTATATTATTAAATACAATAATTATGAGACCTTTATCTATTTTCTGTGGAAATTTGAGGGCTGATAAGACTCTAACTTCTAAATTTTCCAGTTGTACTTTTCTGTCTCCTGCCTGGTGTGGCAGGACATCCTAAAACTGCATATAACACTCAATTAATAGCCTCCACCCCAGTGAACCTGGGAGACCAAGTCTGCCCTACCTAGGAGAGAGATCCAAGTGGAGAGCACAGTGAGGGTCCTGGGGAACGGGCCACAGGAAGGGACCCTGCTGCCTCTGCTGGGGCAGCTCTGCTGCTAACCCCACGCCCCTCCCGCTGCCAGCGCAGGGTCAGCATCTGTCTGCTGCCTCGCCTGGGGTGTCCACTTTCGGCTTCAAATCTTAGCCCTTCCATCTTCCTCCCCCTTTGTAAGTCCCCTCTGAGCCCAACTGTTCTTGATCCCAAAGAACTATTTTTGTATCTGCAAACTGCCCATTAGCCTGCATCCAGCACCTTTTCCTGGAGGAACACTCCATGCCTCTACGTCCCTTCTGTTGGTGCCAGAGGAAAGCAGAGAACAGCACTCAGTTCATCTGTCCTCACTCTCCACATCCACCAAAGCTTCTGCTTTGACTGATTCCATCATCTGTCCCAGCACTTCACACTCAAAACTGTCTTCCCTTGCCTAGACCCAACGCCTAATGAGCAAGTACAAGCACAATCTGCTATTTTAACTACATCTCATGTAAAGGGATACAGGCTCGGTGATCACCAAAATATTATCTACTCTTTTTAATAGTGTCTTACCTGTGTCCTCTAAGTTGAGATAAGAAGGAAACATTTCCTGCTGTCCTTACTGGGCCTCTTCTTGATCCATGTAAGGCGCACCTCAGAAGTGCAACAAGAATTCTCTCCCTGCAGGGCTTCCTTACTCCTTTCTTTGCCATCCTCTGAGTCTAGGCGTCTACCTTTCTCTCATTTTGCACCTTGCTGGGAAAAAAAAAAAAAAAAACAGAAGTCAGACAGGCATTTGCACCCTATAGGTAAAGTGAACAAGATGTTTTGTCCTGAATTTTTTCTCTTTCCTGAATGAAATGTCTGTACAAACTTCATAGTGAAGCTTAATCCTCACTAGTTGCATAACTCTGTAATGCATTACTATGTTACAATAATGTTTGTCTGCAACCTAAGGTTCCTGTTGAGCTCCAGACTCACCTGCACAACTTCATCCTTCGTATCTCTTCTTGGGCATTAGAGCAATCACAGTCCATCTTAATCACTGTCTTGTCGCTGAGATATAAAACCCAGCTCCACAACTTAAAGGAGGAGAGGCTTATATTGACTCATAGTTACAGTGCATAGTTGGCTGGCTCTAAGACAGAATGACATGGTGAAAGGACCCAGTTGAAGACAGTTATTCATGTCATGGTGGTCAGCAAGCAGAGAGAGGAAGGAGCCATGAAGGGACATATGGTCTTCCAGGTCAGGCCTTCAGTGACCTGTCTCTATTTCCAACCAGACCTTCACTTCCTGACAGTAAATTGGCTATAGTGCCTCCATGATTCAGTCACCTTCATACCCCCTCCTATGAGTGCATGAGACCACTGGGAAATATTCTTGATTTAATCCAAGATATGGTACAAACAGAGAAACAGAATCAACAGGTGAATAATGAGATGCACTGCAAGAAACTGGGTTATGCAACTATATGGGTTGAATAGTTCAGTCCAAATTCACAGGGCAGGCCACCAGGAAGGACAGCATGCAGCTCTGCAGGGCTGAGGCTATGTTCTGCACCAGGGAAGAGGCTACTCTTAAGGCCTTTGGAGTTGTTAGACCAGGCCCATCCAGATGTTCCAGGGTAATCTTATTAAAGACAATGTTCTGGACACTTTAATCATGTCAGCAAAGTATCTTTAGGATAACATTTAGATTACTGTTTGATTCTGATACAATGCAGGGAACCTTACCCCCAAATATGACATCTTGCCATGCTGAGTATTTTAAGCTGCAGGAAAATAAGAAGAAAATAGAAGCAGGAAGGCCTCTCTATCCTTCTCCTCCTCTGCTCCCTTGAAGTGGGTCATGGAAACTGGCTTCCCCCTCACCATTTTCTCCCTAAAGCACAGTATAAAACCTAGCAAGGTTCCTCTCTACCTTTATCCCTCTGTTCTGTCCTGAAGACCCTCAAGGTATAGGTGCATTGCGCTACACTTGAAAGGAAGTGGTGTCACGCAGACTGACCAAGAATAATGCGAATGAACAGGTCCCACCAAGTGAATTTCTTTTAATTAGATCAATCTCTTTTGCCTATCACACATCTGCTTAACTATACATAAATCTGAAAATTTTTCCTTAGATCATTAGGTTTTTCATTTCTGAAAGTTACCATATCAAATAAACTTGTATTACACAAATATATAGCCAGGTGTGAGGAAATGCACTCACTGTCCCTAGAAGCTGAGGCAGGAGAAGCTCAAGGGCTGGGGAGATAGCTGGATGGTCTAAGTGCCTGCCTGGCAGGCACAAAGACCTGGATTCAATCCCCAGTATTATAATGTCATGTTGGTCCCAGAACCCTGGACACACTCAACCAACCACTGAAACAGGGTGTGGTGTCACATGCCTGTAATCCCAGCACTGAGTAGGCTGAGACAGGAGGATCACCACAAGTCTGAACTGCATAGAAGGACCCTGCAAGAAAGAAAGAAAGAAAGAAAGAAAGAAAGAAAGAAAGAAAGAAAGAAAGAAAGAAAGGAAGGAAGGAAGGAAGGAAGGAAGGAAGGAAGATTGACGTCATCTTGAACAATATATTGTAGGTAGCATAGTGATATCTTGACTCAAAAAAAAAATGCTTCTTTGTTGTTAACATGTCTTTTGTTATAGGGGTGTTGCCCATGAACTTTGCGATAGAGAGGAAAAAATATTTCTCCCCTAAAACTGAATAACTGAGGCCTTGCCAACTTGATACAGAGAAAGATTATGACAAATATCTAATAAACATACCCCAAAATTAATGTATCTATATTGAACACCTTCTCTCAGTCCCTCATGCAAACTATCTTTGCTTGCAGTGGAAATTTCATAATTTTAGTTGTCCTAGCCAAAAAACATGAAATTAAGCTTTCTTCTCCTATCTCAGGTAGTAGGATAAATAATGTTCCACCCACACCCTGCAAAAAAAAGTCCAACCATTAATTCACAGAACTTTTTATGGCAAAAGGAACTTTGTAGATGTGACTAAATTAAAGATCTGGGGATGGGTAAATCATGCTGTATTATCTGCTGAGACAGGTATGGTTGCAATGAGCTTTGATAAAGGACATAGGGGGAGTCAGGATTGGATTAGGAGGGAATAGGATGACAGATGCAGGGGTCAGAGTATCACAGTTTTAAGAGATGGGAAGGGGCCATAAGCCAAGGACAGTAGGTAGCTTCTTTTACATAGAGTCAGCCTATGGACAACTTTGATCTTAGCCTAGTGAAACTGACTTCAAACTCTGACTTCTAGAACTGTCACAAAATGAATTTATTTAGTATTCAGTTACTAGGCTTGCTATAATTAGCAGCACTAGAGAACTAATGCACCCATTTCCAATCTGTGGTAGAATTCTGTTGGCTCCCCTTTGATATGTCTAGAAAGGAATCACTTTTCCCCATCTCTCCCACTACCACCTGGCTTTAGCCTACATCATCTCGGTTCCAGATGATTCTAGTACTCTTCTAGCCATTCCTATTCACTGTTTTTGTTTCTTTGTTTCTTGTCTCCCTAGCCAGCTTATGCTACACGCAGCTTCAAGAAAAACAACTTCCCCTATGCCCAGGCTGGTAGCCTCCCCTGCCAAGGTGGTGGTATTGAAAGCAGAGTGCACACTTCATGTGCTTACATGGAATACGCCTGACGGAGCAGACTGACTATGGTGCTTTCTGATAGTGATCTGCCTGACCCTGTAAGAGTAGCACAAATCAAGTCATCCCACTTCTGCACCCCTCACCTTCACCTGTCTCCCCCTTTGGCCCAGTCTTTACAAGAGGACAATGAGTCCTGCATCCCTTGGTCCTACTTTCCTCTCATAGTTCACCTCCTATCACTCTCTCCACGTCACTCTTCCAACAGAAACAGTCCTCTTGCTGCTCCTCAGCACATTTTCCCTTTTTTTCTCTGTCACCTTTGGCTGTGAAGATTTCTCCAAAATACCAAAATGAATCTCTCACACCCAATTCAAGTAATTCAGCAAACGTCCCTTCCTAATGATACTTGCACAGACTATTTTGCTAAAATTTGCAACCCACACCTCTACCACATATTCCCTAAATCCTTTATCATGCCTTATTTCTCTCTATAACCTTATATTTCTCTATAACCTTGTATTATTATAACATTTTCTATATAAATTTGTTCGTATATTGGTTGTAAGCTCTGTGAAGGAAGGGATTTTTGTTCAATTTATCTACTCCTGCAGGTCCAAATAACATATGGTACATAGTAGGTGCATAATATTTGAATAAATGAGTACTTTCCATCTCAACTTGGACTCTCCAGAAATAAAGCTTAAATAAACAATCCAGGGGCAATTAACTCATTTGCAAAGCAGTGCAAGCAAACACTGCTGAGGAAGTGAAGAGAGGCAGGGTAGGAAAGGCAATGGCTGAAGATCATTTTAAAATCTTACTGTATTGAAGGTAATGAATAACTTTACACCCACTAGGGATGCCAGGGATCCAGTGGAGAAGACAAACTTCAGAGTTGTCCCTGCCACCCCAGCTTTAGGCTAGAGAGCTGGGGTCTTGAGCCAGGACGTCTTGGGAGGGCATGTCTTCTCTGATCCTCCCTTCCTGGTATTCTCAGAGAGTGGGACATGCTCCATCCTCTAAGCTGTTAGTCAAAGAGGTCACTGCCAGAAACTGAAGTCAAGCCTGCTAACCAAGCACCAGTAAAGGCTGATGGTGGAAGAGTGGCAATGCATATGCAAAGTTTCCTTTTATGACTTGAATCTTCTATGGTTTGAGCTCCCCACAGGCCTGGGAGTAAAAACTTGATTCCCCAGCCATTAGCACTAGGGGGAAGCAGTAGGACCTTGAGGAGTAGGGTCTGGTGGGAAGAAGTTAGGTCACTTGGATGTGCCCCTATATGGAAGCTAGAACCCTGGACTTTTCCTCACTGACTTTCCATTCTGTTTGCAATGAGCTCCTCTTTGCCCTTGTGCCACAATCTCTTGTGTCACCTCAGACCCAAAG
This sequence comes from Octodon degus, assembly GCF_000260255.1. NCBI lineage: Eukaryota > Metazoa > Chordata > Mammalia > Rodentia > Octodontidae > Octodon > Octodon degus. Next base: position 3,120,967 of record NW_004524803.1, on the reverse strand, counting down.
CAACATAGGCAAGAGAATAGATTGAAACTATGATCTAAAGTAAACCCTTCCTTCTTGAATTTGATTTTACTCAAGTATTTTGTCATAGCAATGGGAAATTGACTGATATACTTTCCCCTCAGAAGAGAGAAGAAATGGAAGTGCTACATGGAACATGTTACAGGCAGAACAATCTGATGATCTTACGTTGTCTTCAGCTCATACTGTAGGACCCATTTGATCTTCTAAGGTGCAGAGAGGTGTTGTTGTGGCCTAGAGCTAGGGGACTGGTGGAGGAGACAAACAGTTATCAGTGCAACTCAGAAAACACCTTTCTTTCAGGGAACAGGACGAGAAACCTGGTCCAGAATCCAGTAGACAAAAGGGAGTGGTATTTAATGGAAACTCCCACGTTGCTATTTTTACTGCTTATATCAAGGAACCTGCTGGAGAGTGCCCCTTCCTGCTGCCATAGGGACTGTTAACTATGCTGAATATTAGTCCTTAGAAGGGAGCCTGTATGCTAATCCAGAAATGAAATCTCCAAGGGTCATCAAAGCATAATGAAGCCCTAAGGCAGACATGGGAATCTGGAATATAGTAAAGAAGCGTCACAGAGCAGCAAGCAGTGGGCTGGGAGGATGAGTGGGTGTGTGGTCTGAGTTACTGCCTAGAATGAGAACTGCTCTCTGTGGATGCTTTAATATCTTTCTGCAGCAGCAAGTGTTGAAGGCAGTTCAAGGGACCTGGAAAGGGGAACATATGTAAGATACCTTAAAGGAAGAAAGGCCTTTTTTAATGTATTAGATTGTTATAGGATCTCACTATGCAGCTCAGACTCATAGTGATCCTCCTGTTTTCAGCCTCCCCAACGTTACAGGTGTATATACTGCCAAGCCCAGACTCTGGCCAGCACAGCCAGCCCTAGGGGCAGAGCTGGCGCATCATGTGGTGCTGGGACTATGGTCCCTGCACTTACCTAAGCTTGCCTAAGTAGGCACTTCAGTCTTATTGTGAAGAGTTGGGTTTTTTTTTTCTTCATAAATTTCAGGTCATCAGAAGTCAAGTACTTTCAGGACCTACAAAGGTAAAATTTTCCTAGTGCCTATCAGCATAAAGATTCTATCTACAAAAGTCCAGCAAAGGATTTCTGCCCACTCTACTTTAGGATGGTCATCCCCTCAGTGTTCCTTTTACCTTTCCATCAGACCCTCATGAAGTGTCACATTGCATGCAAAGAAAGGCTTACAATTCCCCTCCCTTCTGCCAAATGATATTGCAATACTTTTTGACCTAATGTTATATTTTTCCTCTTATCCTGGCCTCACTTTTCTTAGGTGCCTGTCTGAAAGCGTGGGCCACTTTTGGGTGGCTGAACATGATGATGGTTAATGTTCTGGTAACTGAACATAGAGAGAAGAAACAGAAAAGACGGAAGTGAGTAATGAAGAGCAAATTGCTTGAGTCTTGCAATGAGGCTTCAGATAGAATGGTCAGAATTAGAGATAAAGAAGCCAAAGGTTAGAACAGTAAAGTCCAAGATATAAAGGTGTCTCAAGGCATTCCTTACTGCTCCAAAACAGTTAACACAACTTCTATCAATCAAACATCACGTTGAATTCTAAGGAAATCACTGTCTGGAGGTAACTGTTCTGAAGATAACCCACCACTCTACTTTCCCAGCTGTGATCAGGTCCAACCCTGAGACAGGACTTTGGTGACTGTTCTCACAGTATGGGCTCAACGCTTTGAGCCTGTCATATGGAAAGGCTAGAGCTAAAAAATGGAATATATATATTCTCTTTAGAATAAAAGGAAATGACTACAAGCCTGGTAATAAATGTGTCAGCTTACTAGAAAGCCAGGTTTAAAGCATAAAGAAACTCATGTAAGAGCTTAAATCAAAAACAGGTGCTAAGACTGTTTTACGGGACCATAGAAAGTCAGAACTTGAAGATACCAAGGGAGTTACCGCTTAACTCATCCAATTCCCACAGGGATGTCCGAGAAACCCTTGTCAGGAGAAGTGAAGAGACCTGTTAATACCGTACACAGAGTAAGATTTATTTCCTAATTCAAAATTAATTTGGGAAGCATTTGAATATCTCTGGCTAAGATTAGTAAGAGAAATGTCTACATTTCATGAGACCTATTATCAGTTTGAATTGTGAATAATACCTCTTGGACTATTTCCTGTATTACTACATCCTCTAAAGATTTATATTTGCATCCTGTTTTTGTCACTGTTGATATATACACCTTTCTAGGATATGACACGACTCAAAGTGTTGGATATTGTTTTTGACTATCTTTGTTTAACTCTTTCTGTCCCTCCCTGCAGCCAAAGCACAAGCATGCACTCTCAACTTCTAAGTGTGCCTTGAGAACCAGTGGCCTTTTATCTGTCCTTTTGTGTCCCTTATTTCCCATATTTATTACTTTATAAGCATTGAGAAAATTATTTGGTCATTTTCTGGCTGCAAGATCTCAAATATTTTCATATTGAGAAAAAACAACTCTAATTTCTCCAACTACCTATCTCCATCCTCTACTTCTGCCTTCCCTGTGCATTAATAAACACTTAGCATTACTTATCAATATTTTTCACCTCTAGCACCTCCTATCTTTTTATTTTTCATAAGTAAAATACATATCCACTTTTTATACATACATATATAGATTCACACCTCCTCCCAGAGAGAAGCTTTCCCACTTTCCTCTATCTACAGTCCATCTATTCTTCAAATCTCAGAAAAAAGAAAAAAAATGAAAGTCAGAGACAAACATTTCTGGTTATTTTAGTTCATGTGTAATTTCCTAGCCCTCTGAACCCCTGCATACATATTGTTTCTGTCATAGCTATTTAACTGTTCTGAAATGAATATGTTGTATGAAGCAGCATCCCACAGCTCCACTCCTTACAGACTAAAACATTCTTTTGTGTTCTTTTCAACAGCTAGTGCTCAGAAAAAGCCTGCCAAGGAATGATGGTGAACACTTGAGGAACCTGTTGTAAATATGAAATCTTTAATATATATTAATATAGATTCAACATTCTAAACAATGTCACTTTCTTGCTGCAGCAAGAGGGACATCCCCCAAGAATGTAGTTGCTTAAATATGGAAGGCGCCACCTAGATGGTCCATTTGCCATTTGCCAAGAAAGCTCTCTATTATCTCCACACGACAAAATGGACAATAAGTTGACCTTCAAAGTCCATTCCCTGGTGCTGGTGCTGGTGCTCATTCATTCATTGATTCATTGATTCATTCATTCATTCATTCATTCATTCATTCATTCATTCAGTGAATGAGTATTAATTGAATATCTATTGTATGCCCAGCATTTCCTGGGAACAGTTAGAGATTCCACTTTCTTACTCCATTCTGCTTTCCAGGAGACAGCTACTTCTTCCTCTTGCCACTGGTTCCAATGATGAACATTTTCGCTTGTGCAACTTATAATGTGAAATGGACTCTATTTCCATTCCTTGGCTCAGGCTTGGCTTTCTGATTTAGGTTCTTCGTTCCATGAAGAATTAAAATCAAACTGTGTGGCTCCCATCACATTCACTTTGTTTAAGTCTCACTAGCTTCTCTGCTACCATACTGACAATGCCCGGTGGCCTGGGTTCTTGGACAAAGTAATTGTCAAAGCCTTCACCTGATGGATATCTACATTTCTCAGTTTCCCCTAGTGTCATTCTTTAACCTCTGGGTCTTCTTGTTTTCTTCCCAGGACTACTGGAAACTCTTTACTCTTAAGGATTTATGCCAAAGGACATTTGATCAAGACTCTGCTTTCTCTGTTTTCCCTCTAGTAATGGGACCAATGATCCAGATGATAACAATGAATAGCATTACTTCAGCAGCTGCTGTGTATTAGACACTGTGTTAAATGTTCTACTTATGTTGTTTCATTGGCGCCTCACAATAATGCCATGAAGCTTCACAAGTATTATCTTGCTTTAAATGAAAGGCCACCGAGTATCTGTTCATTATTCCTTAGGGAGGGCCCTGATGGGAATTGATGCCAGGACTTTTACATGGGGATACAATCCTAGCCTTTTTTTAAACTTTGAGGCAGGGTCTTCTTCAGTCACTGTTTGCCTACACTGAGATCTTATTGCTAATCCACCTGTCTCAGCAGCCTAGAGTACTAGGATTATGGGCATAAACCATAGAATGTTAGATGCTACTGGCAGGTAATTGTCTATTGGCATCTCACAGCTCCAATCACCAACTGTCTAATTTCTTTTACTATCTACCGCTACCACCAAACAGCCTTCTGTCTCATCATTAAAAACAGATAACATCTTTTCTCCTTGGAAAGCTATTGTTTCCTTATAAATTTAATAAACCTAAGTTCACACACAGTGTAGAATATTCACTTTCACTCTAGCTACATTCTCCACTTTTTAGACTATATTTAACTTTGGAATTGAATGAACAAAATAGAATATAAAAATAAGTTTGTTAACATTAAAATTTTATTAGCACTCTGATTTATGTCCATGCTTCTGAAACTATTTATCCAGCTCTGTATTATGAGTGTGCCACTCACTTAACAATTGTACAAAAATGGACACAGTGCTCTGAACAGATAAGCACTCCAGGATACTACTCCTCACCCCCTCACGTTTCTCTGGGACTCATAACTGAGTCATAGTAAGAGAAGGCCATGGGAAGAGGAGAGATTACATATCTAGAATTCAACTGGAAACCAAATTTGCATTTGTTTGATTTTGGCAACTCTTTCTTTTGTGAGCCCATTGTAGTAGGTGAGAGCCTACAGGTAACTTCCACAGAGACCGAACAGACAACTGACTGAGAACTAGCTGCTTGAGCCTGTCTCTCACTTACATTGTGTGCTAATGGACTAAGGACCTCAAGCATGTTCCCCCCGTCCCAGAAAGTCTGTGCAGGAGAAGAGATATCTGAGTCTTTAGTAGCAATACGTAGAAGTAAATGAGTAAATACCAACAATAAAGCTTGCTACATGTGGCCATTTAGCTCAGTTGGTTAGAGCTTGGTGCCAAAAATACAGCATGTTTTCACCTGCAGCATCCTCTTACATAAACCATTAAGAAACTCAACATGGAGATCAGATTCCATAATCAGGATCCTGGCCCTGTCTTTCCATGTGTTGAGACAGATGTTGAAGGCACTGGAGAAATTATACTATTAGTAATAACTGACTGTGACCACTAGGGTCCTTTTTTCTCCAGGCAGTGAAAGAAAGTGCTGATTTTCCCTAATGCTGACAAGTTGCATGTTCAGTTTGCTGCTGTATTCCTTTGGAGACCGTCCTCTTACAATTAGTTCAGAAATTAATTAAAGCCCCATACTCTCATTCAAGAATTCTAAACATTTTATAACTGACTCAACTGTCCTCCTCAATTTCTTCTATTTAAAGTCATTGAACATGGATATGTTCCTTCTCTTGCCTTTTTTCACACTTACACTGAAAGCTTAACCAATTCCATTCAGCACTAAAGAAAGGAACAATGTGGTTTTGTACTTCATAACAGCAACTGCACTGTTTATAAGGAACAGCTTTTCTACAGACTCTTAGGAGAAATATCCTTCCCGTCCCCCATCTATTCTTCTCTGGCTTTCATAAGATTCATCTCTCAGTGTTTATTACTCCACCGCAAGGAGGAGATGGAAAAGCTTTGGTCCCAGCTAAGGACAAAAAAAATAAAAGTAAAAGAAAAAAATGTGTTCTTGTTTCTGGTGAATGAAATAAGTAGAAATGAAGTAGTGGTAAAATAATGTATTCAGGCCCATTGCCCGGCCTCTTTCTCCATGCTTTTCACAAAAGAAAACACGTCAAAGAGAAAAAGGAAACTTCTGGTCCTAGATTCTCTGGAACGCCAGCTACAGAGTCACAAAGGTGGTGATTTAATGCTGGTTTTCCACCCACCCAAGGCACAGCTCTCCGGCCCAGGTCCCCGTGCTGCTGCCAGGCTAATTCACAGCTTTCAGAGGACCAATGTAGGTCTCACAATTTTGTGTGAGGTGAAAGAGTTGTTAACTGAGTTTATCACTCACAGCCAGCCCTGAAATGGTCATTGCTGTCCTGGAGTGTGTGCCACAGGAAACTGAGGCAATTAGAGAGATCTTTATCCTCCACCAGGGGCTTTCATTCCATGTAGACAAAAGACAAAAGGACACATTTCACTGAGTTCATCACTAAACTAGAAATTCTGTGTCATTACTTAGTTAATAAATCTGTGTGCACTAAAAAGTACCAAAGCTGCTATACTCAGTAACTCCTGCTCATATGGTCCACCAAGTCTGATCCACAGTTGTATAACTACTTAAATATGAAATGAATGCATTGTTTTTTGTTGATGTTGCTGTTGTTAGAAGTTCTGAAAATCAAACTCAGACCTTTGTTCAGGCCAAGCAAGTGCTCTACCACTAAGCTATCACTTGACCTTGTATGATTCTTTAATCATGATGATTTGATGCGGGGTGGGGGGGAATATCCCACAAGAAGGGTTCTTAAGATTAGATGCATGAAAGTGTTGGGTATCATTATATGTGCTTTAAAAGATGTCTTTCTTTTAGAAGTGAGTTTCGCAACATGTACTTATCTAAGGGTAGAGTGACGTAACATAGGAAGCTTATACATTTCCATTAAAGAATAAGGAACTAGAGATATCTAATTTGCGTATTTGAATTGATTTGTACATTTGAATTGATTCACAAATATATATTGAGCTCTCTGTGCATAACTGAAAATGTAACATTCTTTGAGTTTTTAGGCCCAACTTTCTTTTGAATATTTTTTATAGATATGCCACTATAAAATGTAATTTTCATCAATAGCACACTTTGCCTAGAGAAACCACTGGAGTCATAACTGAAGGGTGAAACAGAGGCAGACAGAAGGTCAGCAACTGAGTTAGACATGGCCCTGCATCCTAGTGTTGAAGGGTACTGTAAAAAGTTACTTGCTGAAGCCTAGGTGTTTTTAGAGTCTTACACCTAAGAGGAAGTAACATCACCAACTATCTTTGAAGTTGTAACACAGATTAAATTAGGTTCACCTCCTTAACGTAGCAGCTGGGACATAGCAAACACAATAAATCTTCACTTATTTCATTGGTAATATGCTTCTCAATCTTTCGAATGGTGATTCATATTAGCAAACAAGAAAATTTATTAAGAGAAAATAGAAAGTAACAGTGGCTCTTTCTGAAGGACTCGTAGCGTTTAATGTGGGTCCATACATGAAAATTTCAACTCGTTTATGTGATTCCTCATGGGATGCCATGGGGTAAAGATGAAAAACAAAATAATGGAATTTTTAGTAATGATCAGGAAAATTGTTTTGGGGAGAACTTTGCAAGATAATAAAAAAATACACACAGAATGAACTGGGCATGGTGGTTCCTAACTGTAAACCCAGCACTGCAGAAGGCTGAGACAGGAGGATCACGAGTTTGAGTAAGGCCAATCTAGACAAGTCCACAACTTACACCATGTCTTAAAATTAAAAAATAAAATAAAAATTAAAAAAAGGATGGGGACACAACTCAGGCAAGAGCCCTGAGTTCAATTCTTAGTACCAACAAAACAAAGCCACAGAGTGAAGAGACACTCAGCCAGAGAATCACATGGGAGGGTGACAGTGATATGTAGTGGTGATGGATACAATCTACACAGAGAGAAAAGTGTTAGGAAGAACATGTCTTCCAGCCATGACAGATGACAGGGTTCCATATCTGAAGGCTTTAGCAAGAAATGGAGACATAAATGCAAATCACTCACATCAGTTGGACTCACAGTGATGGCCAAAGCTTTCAGAAGTGTGCACCCTCTTTACAGGACTTAGTTCCAGGTGCTATTGGAAAACTGGAATTTCATAATAGTGAGGGCAAAGTGTAGGCTACATACGATGCTAATATGCTCGGCAAAGAATTGAGAACTGTCACAGATATGACTTAAGGCTCGCAATTTTCTGCCACCAGTTATTATAGACTAAATTTATGTTCACAGCTATATTCTGATTACTGAAAATTCAGGAAATGTGGAAATGGTACAGAATTCAAATGTATGAAGAAGAAGAAATTTTTTTATCCCATCCAGATCAATCAGATGTCAAAGCAAACATTTTCCTCAATGTATCATGATAAGAAAGCATTCATCTTGATTATATAGTAACTAATAAGTGAATGGGTTAAATAAATTGTCTATTTCTGGCTTAGTCTTTTTGGTCATGTTCTAGCCACAAAGCAAAAAAATGCTGCCAGGTTAGAATAAGTGAACACAGATAGGTCTGGTGAAGGTGGAGCGGGACCAGCTGGGCACCAATCTAAAGTGAGGAGGTAATTTGGAATGATGGAGCCAAGAATCTTGAGTCCTAATATCAGATAATATACTAAACATTTGTGGCTTTAGATGACACACTTTGCCTTTCAGGGCCAAGATTTTTTTGAGCTGCAAAGCTAGTGGGTCAATCTAGGTAGTTTATCAGGTTCCTTCCAGCTTTACAACTCTGTGATGTCAGCTGTTCCATTTCTTACCTGTGTTACTGTGCTTGCTACATCCTTCATGTCATTACTACCTCTGTAGACACGAAGGGGGAGAGAAGGATTGAACTGGGAGAGGGACACAGGATGTTGTCATAGTCTCAATGTTTCTGCCCACCCCAATATCAAATAGCTAATATTTAATCACTAAGGTGATGCTATTTAGGGCTGGAGCTTTGGGGAGCCATTGGTCATGCAGGCAGAACCTTGTAAGTTGGATTAGTATCTGTATAAAAGGGCCCAGAGAGATGCCTCCCTTTCACCATAGAGGAAAGAAGTTATTGCCCTAAGAACTGGCCAGCAGGCCTTTCCCAGACACTAATGCTGCTGACTCTCTTGTTTTTGTTTTTGTTTTCAGTATTAGGGATTAAATTTAAGGCTTTTACACTGAGCTACACCCTAGACCTTTTTACTTTATGACAACTTCTAGCTGAGTCTCTAAGTTCTTCAGGTTAGGCTAGAGCTTGAGATCCACCTGTACCTCCCTCCCAGAATACTAGAATTACAGGTGTGCACTACCACGCCAAGTCACTGCATCTCGATCCTGGACTTCTCACTCCTTACCATCGTATTTGTAAGCTATGGAGTTTATTGTATTCTCTTTTCCCTGACCCCCATATTCTCTTATAGCAGCACAAATGGACTAGGACAGGTATGACAAAGAATGAGTGCACATAAAGGGTATGTGCGGAGTACCAGCCGCCTTGATAAATGATCACCTTTTACAAGTTGTACTCATTCTTTTTCCATATTGAGATGTTCCTCAGGATCATAAATAGCTACTTATTCAGTTGCTTAAAAAATGACAGGTAGATGTCTAGTTATATATTGAATAGTTAAATTGTAGTCTAACTAGTAATCAAAATTCTGTAACTTATGCATTGTAGACATTGATCAAGGTCCATATGGTCTGTTTAGTTCAGTCCTACTGAAAGTTATATGTATTTTTGTGTAAGTCTCATGCCATAAACTCATTACCCTTTTCACTATTAAGTAAAATTTTGTCTTCCCCTTACAATCTTGATCTTGTTCGGAGCAGCTAGTGACATAACTTTACAAACTAGTCCTTAGAAATCTACATTGTGTTGCAACTCATCTGTCCTCCAATCATCACTTCTTTTTGTCCTTTTAATTTTTCTGAACCAACAGCTCTTGGTTTTCTTCTACATACAACTTTTTCATAAAAAAATAATCTTTTGTTAGTTCATGACAGCTTATCTAATGTAGGACAGAAAATAACTAAAAACAACATTACACTAACCTAACCCAGGATGTTGCTCATTCACAAATTTAGTGACCTACAGCTGGTGCGAGTCTCTCAGATTTTGCAACTCATTAATTTCGACTTGTTTTTATGTTGTTTTGACTGACCATGAAACACAAATCACTGGCAGATTTCATCTTACTTTTCACTCAATCCCTATAATAACCTCATGAAGAACATGTTATTATTAACCCATTTTTCAGATGAGGAAAGAGGCTTACTAAGGTTTCACAACCACTTAAAGGTCACTTTCCACTGGTAACAAAGCAAATACTTAACTTCCAAATGCTTTAATTCCAAAATTTCCCTTAATTATATCCTGTAGCAAAATTAGAGATTTACTACCTGTGGGAATCTCATGAATCACTTTCAAATTTTGATTTTGCAAAATTACATCTATTGTGCCAGCATGTACAGATCAGTATTCTTCATGTTGGTGATGATGTTACAGGTGGTCATAAACAGAGTTGGAACTAAAAACAGTAATGTATGAAAAATATTCTGTACATCATAAAGCAAAGAACATTAGTGTCTGCTATGTAAATGCAAAAACTGTTTCTCTTCATGCTGAATGGAAAAGAATAATATAGTTGGACTATACTATAGTTGGACTTACCTCTTAATCATAAATAAAAACAATGGTGTTTAAAACACTTCTTCTAACCAGGCATCACTAAGTAATCTCATACATAGTGACGCACACCTGTAATCTCAGCACTCGAGAGGCTGAGGCAGCAGGATTGTTGCAAGTTCAAGACCAGCATGGGCTACAAATTGAACTGCGAGTTTCAGACCAGCCTGAACTGCAAAACTAGACTTTGTCTCAAAAAGAGTAAATAACCAAATAAACAAAGAAAACATGTCTTCCTGGCTTCTAATTGAATTGTGGCTATTCTAAAGACCGGGCCACTGCAAAGCTATTTCCCTTGCTTTAATATGATTTTTGTTTGTTTGCTTCTTTGCTTGTTTGTTTGTTTTTAGTGTTTTTCTGTGGATTGAATTTAAGACTTTCACATGGAACTACATCCCTATCTTTTTTCTATTTCTTATTTTGAGATGGGTTCTTGTTAACTCACTAGGTTGCCCAGATTGAGCTAAAATCTGTAACCCTCTTGCCTGAGCCTCCTTGAGTACTAAAACAACAGGCATGTACAACCACCCCTAAGCAAGTTATTTTCTCTTTGGCCTCTGCAGTCTTGCCCAATACCTTTAATGGTGGCTTGAAATAAAAGTATTTACAGTGTCCTACAATCCAGAGTTTGACAAAGATAGGAAACATACAATTATTATAGCAAGTTTCTAATTTCCGTGCCAGGTGGTTATTTGTTTTGCTTAGAAAAAAAATTTTTTTCTCTTTGTAGCAAGGAACAAAAATTTAAAAAGTTTCCAATGAAAGTTTCTTAAAGTACAAAAACACAGTTCCTTTCTAACACATTCTTTCTTACTGCTTATTGCTGGGTTTAGAAGTGGGAGGGATAAAGTACTTTTAGGCCTCAACCACCCTAGCATTTGAATCCTATTAACAGGTGGATAAGACATTTATTTTTCTTAATAGAGTTAAATATCTGGGATTTATTTAGTGGTTTTGAGGGAGAGTAGAAAACAGGATTGCAAATAGGGTGGGAAAGTATGCCAGAGAAAACAAGATAATTTCTAGCTGAATTATGACCTCAAATGGGTTCCGGAGAATGGAATTTCCATAGCTCATAACCTTATTAATGGTTATTTCTGGAGTCTTTGGGGCTGAGGGCAATATCCTCTGTACAATCTGAAGTCTATTTCCTGGCCTGTTTGTCTTTGCTCTCTCTTCCCCATCTCACATACTAATTGTGTTTTATATGCTAGCATCCTATAGGAATCTGGGTGGCTTATTCCAAATGCGAAACAATGGAATTTTTACCTCAAAGAGGAAAAAAAAAAAGAACTGCCATTGAGAGAGAAAAAAATAATAATTGTACCATGATACTAACGCAGAGTTATGATGACAATTGAGCAGAAATGTAAGGTTTTACATTCCTAGCTCTCACTACAGCACGTTTACCTGGTGTAATGAGAGTGAGAACAAGGAAAGAGTTCAAAGCCAACTGCAGGACCAATTGCCAAAAGACCACAGAGCCAGAGCTAGGGAAGCTGCTGGAGAAAGCAAGAGGAATGGTGACAGTGCATAGCTGCTATTTCAAACCAAAAAAAGGAAAATAATTCTGTTCAAAGAAAAAAGAAGGAATTCAACTCAAAGAAACATCAGAGCAACTGAAAGTGTGTATTTTCTAGGAATAAGCCCTCCTGTAAGAGGTTTCTGTGAGCCATATTAATTCCAGATGGGGGGGCAGGAAATAAGCAAATATCGCCCAAATGATCCAAAAGTTAATGTAATCTCCTAGTGCATGACTTATTTACATAAAAACAATTCACTTGCAGAAAGATTCTGCCCAAAATTTTGCTTCATAGGAGAAAAAAAAAAAAGGGGAGGAGAACACATGCATGCAGCTTCACTGCACAGGCCCGACAGAGAGAGACAGGGCCAGTTACAGCGAGAATGAGCAGGAACTGGCGCTTGGACCGTTTGCTGCCTGTCTGGAACTCCTGGCAGTTAATGGTGAGGAGCAGGCCCCTAGAGGTTTCCACTGCTGGCTGTGGAGTGACTTCACTTGACTTTGGTGGGTCCCGCCCCTCGGAGGCACTGCCTGGCACTGGGCTTCTTGGAGCAGCCCATCTGACCTGTCTGCAGACTCCATGCAGGGAGGGACAAGGCGGCTTTTCTTAACTGCCCACTCCCTTGGCCTCCAAGCTCTTACGCTGCATCTGCAACATCATTCTCGCTAAGTGGAAGACGTGCAGACAGGATGACATGTCCCAACACGGGCCTGGTGTCCCAGAACCGCTCCAATGGCATGTTATTTCCACACAATGAGAACACATGGGTCTTTGTGCAACGTGCATCTGGAAAACTTCCCAGATCATGCATCTGCCCTCTGATTTACACCTTGCAGCATGAGGCTGACCGGCAGGAAAAGAGGCAGCATCTATGAGCAGTGGGTGGGCTACACTCCCTCCCCCACCTCTTGCCTCCTTCTTATTCTGAGAAACAATCGTGGGTGTTCCCACCGCCCAAAACTCCCTCCCTCGAAAAAGAAGGGGGGAAAGCTGCTTCCTGGCTGAATAAAGCTGAAACACCTGTGTGCCAGAAACACGCGGATGCAGACAGGCGGGCACTGCTGCAGCTCCATCTGCCCAGCGTGGCTTGGGGTGGTGACCAATTAGGGCGGGAAACCCACACCAGAGGGGTTTGCTCCTCATTATCCCCATTACCCTGCAGCTCCCCTTCTCATGTTTCGCTCTGTCACTAAAGCTCTAGCAAGTATGAATACACCCTGTCACAAGCATCCGTGTGCCTAAAGTGGCCTGGAAGGCAGCTATCTTCCTGGGAGTATTTTCCTGCGATCATTACCCGTCCTGCCATCCTGATTAAGGCCAATGGGACAAATGGAAAGAAAAATAACACGATACTCTCTGCTCACTGAAACTTTGTCATGAAAAGTCTCTCTTGCACGTTACAGCTGGGAACTCCTGCCCATGTGAAATGGGCACTGGCCTGCATTCGTTCTCAAAGTATTTGCTGAGTACTAATAAGGCCTGGTTTTCTGCTAAGTGCTGAAATGCAGCATCTGGCAGAAAGCTCTTAGCACACCTTAATCAGTGCAGTAAAAATACCTGCGCTGTGCATTGCAAAACAAAGTTACATTTAATAGTATCACCATTTGTATTCTGTTGCTTTTATCTATAAACTTTTTCTTTTCATGTGTATAAGGTAAGGCTTATAGCGAACCCAGAATGGGTCTGGGTTGCTCAGAGCACTATCTACCATAGCACAGACAAGCGGTGAGTGTCTGGGAGAATAACAAGACACTAGAGTTGGAGACTTTGGTAATCCTTTAAGAACTGGGTATTATGCAAATGAACTCTGCACACTGTTTGGGGACATGGTCTGAGATGTGGGCTTAGATGAGCAGACGGAGGAGATGGAAACTATCAATTGGGATCCCAAATAAGTCCACTTTGGACAATGAGTGTTTGTTATGTAATATTAGGCTTACAGAAGAGTTGCTAAACAGCACGGCAAGCTCCCATGGACTTTTACTCAGTGTCTCCTACTATTTGCCTCTTATATAATTCTGATATGTTGATCCAAACTAAGTAATTAACACTGTTACAACACTGTTAACTAAATGGCAGGCTTTACTGGGATTTCTCCGGGTTTTCTACTAATGCCTACTTTCTGTATTAAGATCAAACGTAGAATATTGCATTGCAGCCATGTTTTGTTCAGTTTTAAATATAGTTATTTGTCTATTGTCAGTAGATGGCCTACTGATAAATCAGGATTTGGAAAAGAGGTGATTTGAATCTGCAAAATGCAGAAAAGATAGGAAACAAGGGAAAGTGCAAAGATGGAAAGCTTCTGGTTTTTGTTGTTGTATGTAGGTTTGTTTGTTTTTTCTCTTCTCCTACCTTCACAGAGAAGAAAATAACTCAGGAATGTGGTCTTTCTGACCTCCTATCTTCTTGGCTATGCAAAAATGCAATGTCATCTATTCTCTTCTGATAACCTTGTTACTCTCTTAGCAACACAATGATCACTCCCACTGATGAAGTGCAAACTGCTGTTTCCATTACATAGATGGAGCAAACAAAGTCTTGCCAACCACAAAGGCCTGTCTAATACGTATGTAAGACTAAGATGAAGGCTTAAAACAGAATCAAGGGGCTGGGGAGGTAGCTCAGTGTTCTAAGCACCTGCCCGGCAGGCAGAAGGACTCAAGTTCAATCCCCAGCACTGCATGCCCTGCTGGACCCAGAACTCTGGGTGCCCCTTGTTGGCCTCTGCAACCGGGTGTGGTGGTGCATGGTTGTAATCCCAGTGCTGGGGAGGCTGAGACAGGTGGATCATTACAAATCTGAGCTGTTTAGCAAGACCTGGTATGAAAGAAAGAAAGAAAAAAAGAAAGAAAGAAAGAAAGAAAGAAAGAAAGAAAGAAAGAAAGA
>NW_004524803.1:3079679-3106038 GCF_000260255.1 Octodon degus | reverse complement strand
TATCTCAAGGACTAACTCTCACGTAAGACCCCATAGCTGTATATGGTGGCACATACTTCGAATCTCAGTACCTAGGAAGCAAAAGGAGGAGGCTATCAAGTTTATGTCCTACCTGAGCAACTTAGTGAGAACCTGTCTCAAATTTTAAAAAGGTATGGCGGGGTGGGGGACATATCTCTAGTACTGACAGAGACAAAGGAAGAAGGAAGAAAGGAAGGAAGGAAGGAAGGAAGGAAGGAAGGAAGGAAGGAAGGAAGGAAAGAAAGAAAGAAAGAAAGAATGAGAAATACTATTAATTTGCCAAAATGTGATATAAATGTTTTTTACAATAAAATGTTGAGAGCAGAAACAAAATGAAGTCCCTTGGTCTATTTAGGGAGTTGGGGAGGGGTCTCACATTCCCATAGTACTGAACTCTGGCTGGCATAGGGATAAATTCTAGTAATTTTAAATTGGTTTAAGCTGCAGACGCCAAGCAACTAAGTAAGTTGGGGCTTTCCTGTGTGTGATGTTTGCAAGCCAGTGACTTGGCCCAGCTGGGCTGTTCTCTCTGGACCTTGAAGTCTAAAATATCTTGGAGGAACATTCTGAAAGTGTTAGCTGTATTTTGGACCTAGAAACCTGAGCTACAGACATCAAAGAGATTCATTTCTCAGTTTTGCACACTTGCAAAGCCCACCAGAAAGACACATACGTGCTGGAACTTCAGTAGCAGGTATTACACTGACTGTAAAGACCATTCATCTTACTTAGAATTGCAAACAGGTCTCCTTGCCTCCCTCCTCCCTCCTGCATCCACCTTCTTCCCTCACGGTAAAAGAATCAACACGAAGCAAAATGTGTTCCTTCCTTTGCACCAGTAATGATGTTGACAGGGAGAGGGACCGCTGGCCGGATCAAAGAGGCCTCTCTAGCAGTGCAGTGTGTGGCAAAGGACTAACGCTCACAGTGTTCTTCTCTCTCTCTCTCTCTCTCTCTCTCTCTCTCTCTCTCTAACATTAGGCATTCCTTTGCCATTTAGAATTAGCATTAAAGAACAATAACACAGTGATTTAAGGCTGTGAAAAATGAAACCACAACAAAAAATAGGGCTACCTCTACAATAAAACTCCCTAAATGCACAAAGCTGGCATGTTTTAAATGACTCTTTAGTAACCGACTGGAGGGGAGAAAGCATATGAGGTAAATCCTTCACCGAGTAACTCACCAGGGAGACTGGTAAAAATAAATTGCACAGCTCTAATTTTTCTAGCAGCTTCCATGCTATTCTTTGAAACTGAGTACGAACCCTTTGGCCTAATCCCAAGAGCCGATCTATAGTAAATAGTGCACACTTAATGCCTAAGTTCCTTTTTAGCACCATTCAGACAGTGACTTCAGCCGCAGAGCTTAGTCATAGCAGACATTTTTGTGGTGAAAGCATTAAACCCACATGCAGCTCTCTCTCTGTGGCCACTGGGGGTCATGCTCCCTTCCCATTAGCTGAATAAATCATAAAGTCGGCTCGGACCACCCAAGGAGCAGGACCAGCAAGCCACAGGCAATGCCTGCAGCCGGTTATTTCTTTTCAGAATCTACAGGGGGGGAAAAGAAGCAGAAAAAGAAAAACAAGGAAAGAAAAAACACTGCAAAACAGACTGGCTGTAGAATCATTTGATTTTTTAAAAATGTGATCTCTTTGAGTATAACTCGGAGGGTTTTTTTTTGTTGTTGTTGTTGTTGTTTAGTTATTTATTTATTTTGGGAAAACCAAGGGAGTCTTGTTTAAGAAGAAAGGTAGTTGAAAAATAAAGCCACATGCATGCCTTTCACTATAAATTGGAGTTTTCTGACAAAAAAAAAAAAGTTTTTTTCCCTTGGTGTATTTTAAATGAAGGAAGGCCACACAGGGTGGCCCGGGCTCTTCAGGTAGTTCCGATAAGACACAATGCAGACTCTGCCTGGGCTGCTCTTCCCTTCAGCTGGCTACTGGCTACGTAGTCAAGGAATTTAACAAGGAAGCCAATGTGTCTTCTAATGTCCCCGTGTCAAGTGAGCCCCTCCTGCTGGGGAGGGGTGGTGCGGGGGGGGGGGGCGGGGGGGAAGGTCTTGGAAGTGGCATTCCCAGCAATCAGAAAATAAGATAAGACACCGAAATTTTAAACAAAACTATGAGCAGGCAACTGCTCTCACATCAACAGACCAAAGCTCATTAGGTTGAGCAGTCTCTTCTCAGGGAGGAGGGAGGAGGTGGGGAGGAGGAAAAGTGCTGTGTTGTTGCTGTAGTTCAACACACATTTTTCAGAAGTACACTGAACTTTGGACAACTCTGCAGAAGCCTAATAGGCAGCTGCAAAGGTAACCCTTCTTTTCTTCCCGTATTAGTCCTTTACCAAGAAAACCTGAGCCAGAAAGAAAATACATCTAAAGGAAGTATTTTCAAAGTGGGTTGCAAGGGTTTCCTGGGGGCTCGTGAGCAGGTAGCAGCCAGGATCACAAAAAGTTTGGAGCCAAGTAGCTGACCACTTGTTTTAATGAAGGCCTTTATGGTGTCTCATGAATTCAGCAACCTTTTGCAAAATTGCACTGGTTGTTTAGGAGAATGATACTCTTATGACTTTCTTTGCTCTTTGCTTAGTTGGGATAATTCTGGGAATTTCTCTATGAATGTTCCCCCAAAATTCTGCATAACATCTTCACAGCCCTTATCTACCATAACTCCCACAGATGCAGAATGGACATCAGGGCCAGAGCCATCTTCCACGGCGATTTTGTGCTTCTTGCCCACCACAAAGGAGGGCAAGTTCTCTTATATCAGTTTCATTTATGACTTAATATGGTGAGTTGTGAGGTCACCCCCAATGAAAGCCATGCTTCATTGAAGCAATTTCAGTTGTCAGCAGCCAGGATCTAAAAAAGTCTCAGCAAGGAGGCAAACAAGTCCTATTGATACCCTCGAGCCAATTGTGAATTGGCTAATTAAAGCATTCATTTGCTAGAGTTTTTACAAATACCACTAACTACACAATAAAAAGTTGTTACCACAGGTGAACGCCAAGCATTGTAAACAAACCCTTTAGTCACAGGCTTTCATTCCTCATACGATGGCTTTCATTTCTCTTTTTCTCATGTCACACCTTCCACATCACTGAGAACATGAAACAGTCCAAGCAGATGGTCTGAAGCATCCTTCCTGAGCCAGAGTGATTGGAAGACTCAGCCCAACCAGTGCATCTTGTCTACCTGCTTCTCTGTGGCCCTCCTGACTTGTCTGGGAAGCAGTCTCCAGTCAGGATGATGACAGCATAGACAAAAAAAAAAAAAAAAAAAAAAAAAACGACATGGCCTCCTCATCTGTGGGGTCTCTGCCTTGCAATAGAAGGTAAACAAAGCCAAAGAAAGTAGTGCAAAAAATAGAAACTCTACTGAAAACAGATGAGATTTAAGAAATAAATTTAGAAACAACTCCTGTTGTTATTAATAGGCATCAGTCACTTGAGAAATTAACTCCCATGCTGTGCAATTTCCAACCTTCCCTGAGTTAGCCCACCTCTGCTAGAATTGTGAGTGTGGGTAAGATTGTGAGTGGCCAGACAGGCTCATCTATGGGGGGCCCAGTCCCCATCTCTTTTCTCCCAGGTTCGGTTCTTCTCAGTAATTAGAAGATTGCCCTGTCCTTTGCCCTCTCACCGAAGTCAATCAGTTCTCCCCTGACAGAGTTCAACTCTCTCACGAGACAAGCAGCTTTCATAATACTAGTAAGAAACTACACAAAAAAGCCAAATGCACTACAAACTCAGCACACACATTATTTACCTCATGTCCAGGCCCAAACTAATGAATGGTAACACTTTCACTAACTGAAATTACCACCGGGACCTGGAAAGCACTTGTCGAGTGGCTACTTTTGGTCTGTGTATAAGGTATCTTTATATTGAAGATATGAAGATATCTTCAATCTTCATAGGACACCTGGTCCCATCTGAGTAGCAGGCATAGAACTAAAAAAGAAAATACAGAAGTAAAGCTTTAAATCTTAGCTCAACACTTAGAGTCTGTGTGAACTTGGGCAAGATACTTCACTTCTTAATGACTCAGTTATCTTATCTTAAAATAGGGAATAATAAGAGTAATTTTAAAAAAAATTATGTATTTGGTACAGGGTCTCACTATGCAGATCAGACTCATGATGATCCTCCTGTTTTCAGGCTCCCCAGCACTGGGATTACAGGCATGTACCACCACTCTCAGACTCTGTTGCTGGGATGGCATGTGGGACTAGGGATCGAACCCCAGTCCCTGCACTTGCCTAAGCAGGTGCTTTGTCTGCTGAGCTATCTTGCTGGACCTCAATAAATATTAATGCTGTTATTGTATACTAGACCAAAGGATGATTAAAAAACAAAACAACAACAAAAAGAAAACCTAAAGATTTGGCGCTGCCTCTGAAGCTCATAGGGAAGAAATTAGCATACAAAGATATTCTATCTGTTCAACATGGTCCTGGGAGGTCTATACTAACAAAACATTTTTTATTGCTATTGGAATAAAGTTCAAAACTCTTAGCCACTGGCCCATAGTCCTGATTCCAGCCCTACCAATGTTCAGCAATAGACTTGCTCTTACGCCCCAGACTCACTTGGGTGTTTTCAATCCCTGTGGACTCCTTGGCAGTACAAATATCTCATGTCTCAGGGCTTCTGAAAACGCTGATCTTCCTGCAAGAATACTCTTATTTGCACAAGCGAAAGTGAGTAAACAAGACATGCTGCACCGAGAAACATCTTAGAGGCCGGGCTTGGCAAGCTCTTCTCCCTGCACTGACACGCTGCTGTCTACAGTTTCTCACACTTGTGATTGCTGCTTTTCTTGCTCTACAATTGCAGGTTCATTTATTTATTTATTTATTATTTTATTTTTAGGGAAGGGTCTACAGGGTGTTCAGGGTCTCACTACTAGATCAGACTCATAGTGCTCCACTGTTTACAGCCTCCCAAGAGCTGGGATTACAGGCGTGTGCCATGACACCCAGTCTCTTTTGCCATCTTAGGGCACCCTGGGGGGGGGGCTGGCATGCCAGTGATTGGAAGCTCACTTTAATATGTTTCATTTGTACTCTGGCACCCCTGTGCCTTCTCTAGGACTCTGCTTATAGTAGATTTCCAGCAAACTTTTTTTGTTTTATTGTTTTTGTTTTGTTTTTGTTTTTATTTTGAGTGCATGACAAGGTGAACTGATCATACTAAAAAGCTTGTTCAAGGACACAAGGTGGAAACCAGAGAATGAACCAGGAGATACAAGTGTGTTAGAGATCTGTATTTCAGAGTTGCAGAGCTTTTCCACCTTGGTATTTCTCCAGATGTACCAAGAAGAGAAGATTGTCCAACTTAGTAGTGGTCTTTGGCATTTTGAACATCAAAAATCTAGAAGGCTTATGTATAAAATTATTTCTACACCTCCTCCTCCACCTCTGCCTCCTCCTCCTCCTCCTCCTCCTCCTTCTCCTCCTCCTCCTTCTCCTCCTCCTTCTCCTTCTTCTTCTTTGACAGAGTCAAAGTGTAACTCAGGCTGACCTTGAAATCACTGCAGTCCTCCTGCTTCGGTCTTTCTAATGCTAGGATTACCAGCATGCATCACCATGACTAGTAATGATTTCTTTTTATTCATGTGGCAACTGAGAGTTCTCAAAATATTGGTGCAACTGATATTAGGAAAATTCCTTATAAACCTAGGTCTATAATATTTAGTCAGAAATGGAGAATGTTGTAAAAATCACTAGATACACTACCCAAAGAGGATGTGTGGTAAAGTTCTGTGACTTAAGTCTTGGCGGGGGGTGAAAGGAGGTTGTAGCCAAGCAGCACGGGCTGTCTGGCCTCAAACACGTGGGTCCTAAACATTGATTTCTTCAATGGCTCTTCCAGTCATTTCCTTAGAATTCAAGTTGTCAATTAGCATGGCATGACACTGCAGGCACTGAACATCTACTGAAAGTGCACTGCTCATCATTTAGAAATGTTTTTCAGCACAGAGCCTTAAACAAACAGAATTTAATGATTAACAAAATATCAGTGAAATAGTGAAATTAATCACAAAATGGTTTCTTCTGTTAGTCTCAGTTTTTCTTCTGTTTAGCACAATACTAATTATCAAACTATGTGTTTCACTTATCAGCATCCATCGCCCAATAGAAATAAGCGCCATCAAAGGAAAACTTTTATGTGTTTTTCTCTGTGCTATACTCTCAGTTGCATGTACAGTGCCTTAACATCATATGTAATAGACATTCCATCAACATTTATTGCATGAATAATTTCCATTTCAGTAAGGGTTGGTTTTCTTTAGTCACTTGTCAGATTATTGCAACTAGACTTGGTGAATAGGCTGTATCTCTATTTTTAAAATAATTTCTATAACTATTTTAGAAGTAGTTCATAGACTCTGTGGAATTTGCATTTTATTTTTTTCAGTAAAAACTATAAGGAAAACCTTTCTGAGCCATGATTAAATCCCGAGCCCTGTACTGTCCACATGTGACACTGGCCTGCCATAGACTGTGGGGAGGAGTGGTGGGCGCCGTGCATGGCATCTCCACCTTTCTCATCTGCACACAGGTTTAACATGCCCGTGTGAGCCCAAGCACTAAGTGCTCACGAATCACCTCTCTAAGGAGTTGATTTCTTCAATGGCACTTCCAGTAATTTCCTTACAATTCAAGTCCTGTTAAAAAAAAATCTCAGCTATGTTGCTAAATTTCTTATTTTTATGAGGAATTTTAAGAGATTGATTAAATTATCTTTTGAGCTACAGAAAAAAAATACTTCTGAATAAATACATATTATCAAATTTAATTATTGTCAGAAGTAGTACCTAAAGTCTAGTTTATTTTTTACAGCAATTAAAACATTGCATAAGAAACAATACCCTGTTTGTTTGTGTTGGTACCGGGAATCAAACTCGGGACCTTGCACTTGTCAGGCAGGCACTGTACCACTGAGCTATAACCCTGACACTAGAAATGATACTTTGAGTCAGATGTGGTGATACATGTTCTTTAAACCCAGCACAGGGAGGTTGAGACAGGAAGAGCCTAAATTCAAGTCTGGTCTAGGTTACATAGAGAGTTCAAAACCAGCCTGAATTACATAATGAGATCATGTCTGAAAGAGAAAGAAAGAGGGAAAGAGGGAGGGAGGGAGAGAGAGAGAGAGAGAGAGAGAGAGAGAGAGAGAGAGAGAGACAGAGAGAGAGACACAGAGAGAGACAGAGACAGAGACACAGAGAGACAGACAGAGACAGAGATAGAGAGACAGAGAGGGACAGAGACAGAGGCAGAAAGACAGACAGACAGAGACAAAGAGGTAGAGAGAAAGGGAAATGATGCACTTTGGTTGTGCTACTTACAAACATGAGCCATCTCTCTCTGCTCCGCACATGGCAGCAGATGAGGACAGTCTTGCAAGAGCAATGTGGCAGATCAGCTCAGATGGCTCCATTGTGCCCCTCAGTGCCTGTAGCAGCATCCAGGAGACAATAGAAGGACTGCCCCTTAAAGTAGACCTACTGGACAAAAATCTAACTCACATGGAGTCATTGTTCAAAGCTGAGCACTATAGATATTGAGGGAAGAACCTAGTGAAGTTGCTAGATTAAGCAAATGCAAATTCAGTATGGTCATCTACAGTAGAATTTCTAATAGACAATGAAAAATGTGTAAGTATATCCCAAATACTGCACAGGACATACTTATAATTTTTTTAAATTAGTGCTTTATTTGAGATTCAGATTGAACTAGATGACCTTTATTTAATCTTGGCAGTTCTGTGCCTGCAAGCAGGCTCAGGGACTGGGGGTTCAATCCCTGGGCCTGCCGTGCTGGCTCTGCCCCCACATGGGGGGGCCCTAGATGGCAATTGAGACTGGGCGTGGTAGCACGTACCTGCAATCCCAGCTCTTGGGAGACTGTAAACAGGCAGATCACTACAAGTCCAACCTAATAGTGAGACCCTGAACATCTTATAGACCCTTTCCTAAAATACAAAAAATAAAAATAAAAAATAATCTCGGCAGTTCTAAGTACCTCTTAGGGTTTGGAACATGGTCAGTCCCCGAATACGTAGACAATGAACCACGCGGATTCTTTGAAAGGACCCATTTCTGCCTGTGTTGCAAGGGATGAAACAGAGTGGATCCCTCGCAAGAGGGGACATGTGCATGCAGCTCTTCTCATTGCTACCCTTGATTTTTGATTCTGGCAATTAAATAGAGGGAAAGGCAAAGCATGGACGTTGCAGACAGAGGAGGCTTTCCAGATGTCCTACTGGCCGTGCAGAAAGCAAACGGCTCCTCCTCTGCCCACTGACTTCTCATGCGTGTGTATTAAGGGAAGTGGGGCAAGATTTGCAGGACTCAACTTATAAGCATATCTC
Organism: Octodon degus; assembly: GCF_000260255.1. Lineage (NCBI taxonomy): Eukaryota > Metazoa > Chordata > Mammalia > Rodentia > Octodontidae > Octodon > Octodon degus. Next base: position 3,097,630 of record NW_004524803.1, on the reverse strand, counting down.
TGACAGTTTACTTTTAATAACAGTGTTTGTATTATGGCAATGAATAAAAAAGCAACCATCAGTGGCAGTTTTAATGCTATTAAATGCCACCATGATAGCTAAACTATGCAAGAAGCTTCACTTTGAAAACTTGTCCACTACATTTCATTTGTAAACCTGGGGGAGGAAATTGAAAGTAGTAGGAAAATTAACAGCCAGTGGATAATTGAGGTCCCTGTAATTTATATAGCAACTCCTGTAAAACTACTGCCTCTGATAATGTTTCGTTTTTAGATTCACAGCAAAATCTGAGTGCAGGAATCTAGGTATATATTACTGACTATGATGTTTTTACATCAGATTGTATTCTTCAGCAATGTTGAGAGTGGAAATTGCAGGCCCTTCTCTCAACCTCACCTCTAACGTACAGTTATTTTTAGAAAAAAACATTCAATATCTCTAGGCTTCACATTACCATCTCTAAAATGCAAAAAAAGAATCATACATGCTTTGCTATTCTCAGAGTTACTATGATCTCAGTTGTAGTAATAAAGTCAAATGTGGGGCCGGGGAGATGGCTCAGTGGAATAAGCACTTCCCTGGCAAGCACAAGGGCCTGAGTTCAATCCCCGGTTCTGCCAAAAAAATAAAAATAAATAAAATAAATAAAGTCAAATGCTCTGAGATGCATCATAAAAAGCATCAGAATTCATTCCTACTTCTTAATGCTTACTAATGTCACAGACAATTTTGAAGAATTATGGAATAAACTGAACCAACTCATATAACAGGCCCAAAAGTTAAAGCAGAAAAAAAAAAAAAAAAAAACAACTTTGGAAAAAGATTTGGTTTTAAGAGTAATGACTGATAGACCTTGTCTAGCTTTATCTCCAGTTTTCTCTAAAGTAGAAAGGAACCTAAGACGTGGCCTCCATCCTCATGCAGGTTATAATTCATTTGGAGAAGCGGGGAAAGACATGCCTGCTACTACATAAAAGCTCAATATAGGTTATAATTTAGTGCCCCATGAACGGCGATGACAGTAGGTTTCTTTTAGAGATCACAGGGGAGCCTGATCAACATAAGGAAATTATTTCATGGAATTAGTGTTTGGGGTAGTGAGGGAAAGGTTTGCAAAAATGAAGAGAAAAAGGCAGACCGTTCTATCTGAGAACATAATGGACCGACAGTCCTAACAGAGTGTTGTGTGGCTTCTCAAAGACAATAAGGAGACTTCTCTGGCTGAAAATAGCACGCACAGAAGGAGCACATGAAATCATACAGCAGAAAAAGTAAGGCTGATACAAGCCGATGGCAGGCCTGGCACGTCAGGTGGGGCACATGGACTTTTGAAAGTGACTGATTTATATTCACAAACAAACATGATTTACATTAGAAGCAATTGTGTAATTGTGTACATAATTTCAATATACATGATAAACACTATATGAGTAATGTTTTATGAGCCTGCCCTTCTGCTGCACAGCACGGTAATCACCATAGTCTTTGTCACACCTCATGAAAACACTCTCTAAAGAGGACTTCCAACTACCTCAGAGAATGGCAAGAATGATAGGACAAGAGGTGGATTTATGGTGATGTGCCTTTTACTGTAACCCCTTTTTAAAATTTAAACATCCACCTTATGTTTTGATCACCTCTTGCACATATACATTCTGTATATCTCTCCAAAGTATTTTTTATTTTGACGGCAGAGCAACAGACAACTATTCCAAGGGAGGCCTCTCTGAAAGGTGACCTGCGTTTTGAAACCACCATCATTGTCGGCAAAAACAATTCCAGCTCATGGCCCTTTCCTCCAGTTGTCCAGGGTTCCTGACTTGTGCAGTAACAATTTTTCTGATTGCTGCATTTCCTATTATTAGTGTATCTGCTGCTCTACTTCGAAATTCTACAGCCGAATATTTTCCTTTCGTCCTCTTATAAGCGGTGTCAGGGTGGTTTATGGCACAGACAATGGCCACTGTGGTTTCCACTGTCATCCCTTCTCCAGATGTGTCTCACCCAGGGAGCAACCTTCATTTCAGCAGTGTTAGATTGGCTGACTTACATACCTTTGTTAATTCAGTCCTAATGTTAACTCATGGCATAAGTGATTTTGATGAATCACTAAAGACCCTGGATCCATGTCCATGGCAGTAGCAAGTCCAGGACTTGGAGCAGGGGTAAAAAGATGGACGTGAATACTGCTTTGGAACACCTTAATTTTTGAAACGTGTTGCTTGCTAGTACTATCTTGTCTTGTCCACTAGTCTCTTGAAAGGCAACCTGGCATTATGGATTTAATTTTCTGCATCATGACCAGTTAGTACACTGCTAGATAACAAACTCCCAAAGAAAGAAAATTCAGTGATGAGTTTTAGCCACATCACCAATGAAAATCTTACGTTGACTGAGTCTAACTTTCTTTGTTGGGTCTTTGAACACAGCTGTGGAATATGGACTTAATAAAAATTGACCTATGACACAATATTGTTTTAGTCCATTGGTAATGAGGAGTGGACGGGCTATGATGTCAATGGTGACACAGTTGAATAAACCTTTATTAAGTAATTTGGAGATCTTCATGAACACTAAGTGGCAAGCCAAGCTTTTAAAAAAGTTGCCAAGGTTATGTGTTTTCAAATGTTTTATAAACACTGGAGCTAGTCCTGGCATTTTCTGTGCTTCTTTGTCAACCACATTCAAACCCAACTTGCATTATTAAGATCAGAATTGGTTGGGGCTTTAGAATATGTCGGCAGGTTTCTGATTCGAACCCCGAGAAAGCGTTAAATCGAGGCCATTGGAAGCCAGGCCTCATTTCCTCATTCTCATGTATTATGGAAAAACTTTTTCAGGCACCTAAATAAATCTTCCATCAATGACAGAATGCATAAAGTTTTAGAGCCCAACACATGTACCTATTACTGAAGTATTTGCTGTTATAATTAAAATTGTTACTACCATGTATCACAAAATGTTTTGGAATATATGTTATGTTTGAGGGTTCAGGGACTCTATCATTTTTGTAGAACTTCTTCAGAAGACTCGGTCCCTAAATTATGTTTAAAACCTGGTACATGGAAATATCCCAAATAAACCCTGGAGCATTTATTTGAAAAAAATAGCATGTAGTTATTTAAGAAATCTCTTAAATTTTATTTTATTTATTTGTTTATTGTGACTGGCTAAGCCCACCTTGAGGGTGGGGCTGACATGGCATGTGGTGCTGGGGATCGGACTGCAGTCACCTGCCCCTGCCTACGCTTGCCTAAGCAGGCTTTTTAGACTGCTGAGCTATCTCACCAGGCCTAATCTCTTAAATTTTAATACAAAAATATTTACTTCCTGATCTAAAGTAAGAGTTATTCCTTCCTCATTATTGGCTGTACCATACTCGACCCTTGATAGTAACCCGGACAGTTGGACTAAAGTCTTAACCTTTCTGCCCTCTGCATTCTAATACGCAAGCATCTTAGTGTCATGTGTCCCTGCAGACGCTTAGAGTATTTAAGTCTGTGAATTTGTGTTTTCCTGTTACCAACAAGGTTTTTTTTCCTTATAGTCAGCATTATTCGATAAAATTTTCTCAAATTTCTGAGGCACACTGTTCTATCTATAGCTACTGTACTTCTATGAAAGCCAGGTCACCTGAAGGTGTCTCATTTTCTTATCCTGCACAGATAAGGGGAGACAAAGACCTGTATGAGGGAGCTGGTAAAGTGCAACTTCGGAGAGCTCCATTAGTTCTGCAGGCTGCGTTAGTCCTCCTCTCTTATTGTATAGACTATGGGAAGTGAGGCTGCAGCTACAGGGCTATCAGGCAAGTGTGAGAAGACTGTGAAGATACACAGGGACTTGGCAGTGGTAATGACATCGCAGAGCCTGAGGCATCCTGAGCTTTGATTTATTTCACATGAGAGAAATCCAACACTCTTTCCTAGTTACGTTAGGCACACATATTTTCCTCATCAGTTACTAAGGGCCTGTGGTACCCCCAAGGCAGCCAACGGGCACAGCCTCTGCCTAGTAGGTGTTTTACAGTGATCATTTCTTTTAAAGGGTTTGATCTTGTCTGAGAATATAAGATCCTTAAAATGTAAAAACTCTTTATGCTACTATAATGTATGTTTCCTGTTCGACAGAGCATTAGATGTTACAAGGATTTTCATAGATTTGTGGGTAGTAATAGTGGTGTCATCACCATTTGGGACTTTAAAAATCAGTGTTTCAACTGGTTTCCATGATGAATGCCTGTAATCCAAGCACTGAAGAGGGCTGAAATTAGAGGCCTGTAAGTTTAAGCACTGCCTGGACAACTTAGACTCAGCAAAACCCTGCCTCATAATTTATTTATTTGTTTGTTTGTTTGTTTGTTTGTTTATCTATTTTTAATTTTAAGAAGCAGAGGACATAGCTCAGCTTGAAGGTACTAGATTCAATTCCCAGTACTGGAAAAAAATGGAGTTTTCTGATCAGAGACTGAGTATTTAATACACTTAATATGTGCCACATACAAGGGATGATCTAGCAATATTGTGTTTAAATTTTAAAAATGTGTCACAGTAAAAAAAAATGCCATTAATCTCCTTCAAAATACCTCCCCTTTCTAAAATACACTTTTCCTACCATTCTTGGCATCTTCTGAAACAGTTCTGGAAGTTCTCTTTCTTCAGTGTCTTTATAAGATATAGTCAAAAATTACAGTGAGGGTTGGCGAGATAAATCAGCTGACTGAGTGCCTGCTTAGGTAAGTTTAGGAAAGCGCGCAGGGACCATGGTTTGATCCCCGGCAACACATGCCATGCCAGCCATGCACAACAGTGAGTACTGTTGCTGATTGACACCCACCACTGTGTTGTGTCCTCTTCTACCTTATTCACTGAATCTGTCACCATGTGACTTCTGGCTTTTCTCCAAAGTCAGAATGACCATAAAAGAGAAATAGTTTGAATCCATCAGGATCTTGGAGGAGCATTAACAGTGCCACTAAAGACATTTTCAATATAGTCCTTCCAGAACTGCTTCAGAAAGTGGCAAGGATAGTGAGATAAGTGTGTGTGAAAAAAGAGTATTTGAGGGGAACTTATAATAATGTGTCTTTACTATAATACATATTTAAAATATGTAAATGCTGTATCTTCAATCATATTTTGTACATGTATATACACACCACTTACACATGTGTGCTGTTTTCTCAAATCTCTAACATTTAGCTTAATTTTAGACTAGCTTGTTTTAAATCATTGCTTTGTAACCCAAAGAAAACACAAACTTGTAAATAGGTAGAAAAGAAAAGCTAGTAAGGAAAGAGGGCACCAGACTGCCAAATTTGATTTTAAATTCACTTACTTTGAAAGATGAGATACATTTGTTGTAGGCAGCTGAATTAGATAGAAATATTATATAGGCAGTCAGACAGGGCCAAGCCCTCAAGACCAGGATGAAAAACAAGGTGACTTTACAACTTGGAAGAGACAAACACTCCCATATAGGCCATACCCCAAGACAAAAGAGGAAACAAATACAGCTCTCTAAGGAGGGGCATCAGGGATTGATATTCTAAATAGGTATCAATCACCTTGAAAGAGCCCCAATGAGTCACTAGCTCAACCCCCAACAGGAAGAGACCCTGTCCAGTATTCATGCCTGCCTGCTGCATGACTAACTTCCCCATTTGGTCCTGGACTTAATGGATTCTACCTGAGCAATGGTGCTTGTAATCTCATGGTTGACCATAGCTTTGTCCCACCTCATGCCCAACTAAGCGAGTTCCCATGTCTTCTCCACCACCTTAGACCTGCCTCACCACATGGTTTTCCTCTATAAAAGTCCCCGGAAGAGACAACTTCTTGGGGATAACCCGCTTGGGCCCCCCCTCCTGTCCCTCTCTCAGGAGCTTTCTTTCCCTCAATAAATATTGTGCTCATAACCTCCGTTTGTTCCTAAAATTCATTCTTCGGTTTTAGAGAACATGAACTCGTCCCAGATATCTCTTCAGGTTGGGAGAGCAGTGTTTCTCCCTGTGTCATTTGGAGGTTTCCCTGTATCACATTCATTGTCTCTGATCCTTAACCTAAAGTTACAGTATGAAAAGGACTATTTGCTTCATGTCTTAAATATGCCTTTACTTACATCACATATCTAACAGTAGTCACCAGGGCAATAAATACATGGAAATATTTGCAGAGTATGCCCTACGTAGAAGACTCTTGCCCAACTGTTCAATTCAGAGAATTTGTTTTGTATCTGGTTTAGGAATGCTTTCCCCACTATATCCTACCTATGGAAGAACTGCAAGTACTAGCAGAATAATTTTAGCAACTGATTTTGCTATGTGATAGATTTTTAACTGTCTTGACCTTACTTAAAATTTATAATGAAAAGCATATAATTTCTCTCTGCTTAATTTTGAGTAAGCCCAGAAATAAATACCCTTTCTTCCTGGAATAAGGATTTTGCCACTGGATTTTTTCAGTGAAGGAAAAAAACAAATGAGGGCTAAAGTATATAGAGGTTAAATGTCACTAGTTTCTTGATAAATTCTAACTGGAAAAATAGATCTTAAACACAGAACCTCGGAATTAGACCCATCAATTCAACCAAGCACAGGTGCACGTTCCCTGTTGGAGGAAGCCCCACAGTGAGGCCCGGCTGTGGGCAGGTAAGTTATCGAGGGGCTGTGGGGGTGGAGAGAGCACACCAGATACCCTGCTTTCTGCAAGTAGTCAACTCCTAAATAAATAACTTAGTGAAGTCCAAGAGAGGGATCTGTTTCTACAGGTCCAGTATTTTTTCTCAAACTCACTAATCTCATCAGTCTCTCCTTCTTAAGAAGGAGACCTCTGGGCTGGAGAGATGGCTCAGTGGTCTAAAGCACCTACTTAGAACAAGCTTAGCAAAAGCATCAGGGACCGCGGTTCAATCCCCCAGCACCACATGCCAGCCAGCCCTGCCCCCTGGTGGGCTGAGCTGGTCTCTCTCTCTCTCTCTCTCTCTCTCTCTCTCTCTCTCTCTCTCTCATAAATAAATAAATAAATAAATAGAAGGAGACCTCTTCTTAAGAAGGTAAGAATATAAGAAAAAAATATCTTTATGGCACCTACAGGAATGGGGAATAAATTTTCATCCCCACCCCAATCCCTCCCAGGACATCCACCTTATTTGTAAACTATCATTTTTAAATGGCTGGTGAAAAGTTATTTGTTTTTTTTTTTCCTTGCTTCATATTTCTGTTGATTTCAGATTTCTTATTAAGTGCTGAGTACCATCTTCAAAGATCCTTAACACATAATAATGGAAGATAAGCTTAAAACATTTCCTGAAAGAGTGTGTGTCATTTCAAAAGAAACAAGAAGTTCATTCTTCAGAGGCTTGTCTGAATTAACAAGGAAGAAATCTAAGAGCTCTGAACCATCAGCCACATTGGGGACTAAAGCTGATGTCATTGGGGTGTCTACACCTAGAGAAAACACAGGTCAAAGTCATTTTGCTGGACCAAAGTCATTTTGCCAAACCAAAGGGCTTCCCTGAAAGCCACAGGCGAGCTGGGAGAGAAGGATTGGGGTTTGAGACCATGCTGACCTTGGTCAGCTCTTTGTTGGTAAAGAGGTATTTCAATGTTTGATTCAAGTTTAATTCTGCCCACTTGTCCAAATTCAATACACAAGTGCCTGTTTTATTTCCCAAATGATTAGGTAAGTATATCTGCACATAAATTTAAACATATTGTGTAGCACATTGACTGACCATTTTTGCACTAACATTAACTTTGAAAAGCAAGCAAAATACACTTCAGTTGCTTTTAAAAAAACAGTCAAGCTCTACCTTTTAATCTAAATAAGCTCTCAAGAAGATCTTAACTTTATAGCCAGTTGGATTAAGCCTACCTAACTCCATGCTTTTCAACATTTGTGTTAACTCAATCATAGAGATTTCTGGGTAATATACAGATTTTGATCTTATCTGAATTACTGTTCCTCAGTTACACCTCTCCATTTAAGTCACTTTCCTAAGAGTGATGTACGTTTTGGGCATCTGAGTATATTTGTAGAACTAGTAGTTGTGGTAACAAGACTAAGTTTATATGTCTGTCCACATCAGCACCATGTACTCAAGATGGATTTCAGCTGCCAAAAAGGTCACTCTAAACTGCTTGTACAAACCTGTCTTTATGCCCCTGTTTATTATGCTCCCATGTAGTAAGATGTCTTAGGCACTGAAACAGCATGGCTATATATCAACAGCTCTCGGGTGGTTCCGAATGTTCTAAACAAGAGCAAGGGTGCACTGAACCTCCCATGTAAACTTTATACAACAGATTCAACAGAACTGTAATTATTTACAAAATGATGGCATGAGAAATCTCTGGATTTATATCTTACGTTAAAGTAACTTAGATGGTGTCTGCAGAAATCTTGAATTCGTGGTAGGTTTGCAACTTATTTTGTTTCATTTTGGTTGCACTTGATACAATTCTAAGGCGATTTTCATTGAAATTTCAAAAGGGAAAAAAGGAAGCTTGGATAAGTTTGTGTAATGTACACAACCATTTAGTCTGGTGCATGCATAGTCCCATAGAAAGTTATTGTTGCCCAAGCACAAAATATTGTACATTGGTGAAGTCTTTTTCTTCTTTTATGACAAAGTAAAATAATTATGAAAAATTGGAGCACTTTAGAGAAATATCTGTAAATCATAAGCCAACTAAATCAGGTGGAATTTAGAACTTCATGTCCCTTATTTCAGTTTGTTTCATGTCCAAAGAGGCAAATGTAAGCACAAAGCTCCCTTTGAGGCCAAGGGGGACTCCCTGTTTGTACTGGCGTCCCAGGGTGGGCATGGAAACCAGGAATGAAGTCTGAGAACATGGAAAAATCCAGCATCCATGAAGATCACAGTCCTGAAGTTAACATGATACAATGACATCAAAATATCATATATAAAGTCGGTTATATCCCACTTTATGAACTCTATCAGAGACTCACACAAATTGTATTTTGTCACTTACTGGTCACTCCTTCTACGCTTAGATTCCTAACCCTGTGGCAGACCTAGAAGCACAGAGGTCTCAAATGAAGTAAAAGAAATATACTCTATGATGGCATATCTATAAAACTAGTATGTAGCTATTTCTTTCATTCTTGTGAAGTTAACTTTTTCTTTTGCATATCTTGCCACTAAAGGATAATTTGATCACCAGAATTCTTGGCTTGTCTACTAAAATTACTTTAGGTATGTTCTATTGAGATATCTCAGTAGCATTCAGCCATACAGAGCATGAATAATCTGCTATGAATGTTATCTTACAACTGTCAACATACTTTCCAACTTTTAACTAAATATTGCCCTTAACACTACTGAGGGAAAGAAACAGATTATTATCATATCTTCTTTTTACAGCAGGAAAAGTGAAAGAGGAGTTAGTTAAGTGTTTTTTCTCAAGGCAAAAAAAAAAGTGTTAGGACTAAAAATAAGACGAAGCTCTATGCTAGCATAACCGTGCTCACCAAGCCCAGCCTCTGCACTGCTTGCTGAGTCAGGAGCAGGAGGGCAGACCCAAATGACCACCATTATTCTCCGCATGTCATTAATGGAGAATAAATTAGGTCAGCTTTTGCAGGCCCTACCCATTTTTGTCCAGACACAAGATGTTATTTATTTGCAGTATTGGATGCTATAATTACTATGAAAGACCACTGTTATGAAGTCAGAAATTTGTCAAACCTCATTTGGCACATTAAACATTTTTAAATTCTGAAAAAAAATTATAGAATTCAATTTAAGTTTGTAAAACTGATTTGTATAAAAATAACTTCTTTATATGGTAATAATCTGTTCCTCTAGGAAAATGTGATTTGATAGAATGCCAAAGCCAGGGCCAGAAATTATGTTATAGAAATACAGAGTTGGGAGCCTTGAGGTTTATATTGCTAAAAGTAGATGCATTTTCAAGAATTCTACAAGTCACATTACAGTTCTGTGCCTTTTTTTCTAAGTATAAAATGGGAAGAATAACAGTTGGAGCTGAACTGGAAGCACTGAAAAAAAGATATTAAAATAGATAATTATATTCTTTAGGCCAATTATCCTGTGCATCTTTGGAATAGTTGCATTTTATTCATTTTATAGTCAATTTTACATAAACTACCATGCCCCATAAAACCAAAGCTCACTTGGTATGCGTTTACATTGATGAATGGAAATATACATGCACATATATACATATATATGTATATATGTGTGTGTGTGTGTGTGTGTGTGTGTGTGTGTGTGTGTGTACAAGTGTGCCTTCATGTCTTTTCTTGAGTGGAGATAATATTTTAAAAGATAATTTTAGGATGTGCCTCCAAATGTGAAAGATTCCCCCCAAATATAACCTATATAGGTGTACAAAATTGGTTAATTTTTCCTTTTTTGCATAAACTTTATTTTATTGTTGTTTCAAAGGAAGTTCACAAATAGTGGAAAATTATAATTGGCTTCTTTAAATTTATAGAGATAATACAAAAATAAGGTAATTAGAGTCAAACTCTTAAATACGGGTAAATAAGTGATATATTTGCTGGAAGTAATAATTATATTTTAGGTCCAAATACACTGGAACTTTCAAGATAATTTGGACCAATAAAATCTAAAGGGAAACAAGCTCATGTATTTAAAGACAGACTTTGGGAAGGAAGGGAAGCTCCCATTCGTGCAAGGTGCTGTCAGTTATTCAACCTAAGTGGGGATAAACAAAGATACAAACAATCCAAAAAGCACCATGAGGGCATACTCTTTTTTAAAAAACCATAACTTCTTTATCTTCCCTGAATAAAAGGTTTCTGTCAAATCTCCACATCCCTATCCTCTTAGCAAATTGTGAGTTGTACTTCATTGCAGGAGTGGTTAGGAGAGGGTGAAACACAGAAGGAAAGGCCACTGACCTTTCTGGCTCTTCCTAAAAACTCCGAAGTCGGTTGCAGCTGCCTCTGAGGCACAGCAGAGATGAGGCGGAGCAGAGTGCCTAGAAGCTAAGGCTTTAGTACTTGCTGTTTCTTTGAGATTTCCCTTGAGCAAGAGAGACAAAAGTGGGGAAGATATAAGAATGGACTTTTGAGGTCTTGACAGGTGATCAGGAAGCACAGTGAGAGCAACATTGAAAGTGGGTATATTTAGAGTCTCCTAGCAGCAGGCAGCCACTGGGGCCCTTCTTGAGAGCGGAGACCTCTCTTATCACATTGACAGAAGTAAGACTCATACATCACTCGATCAGTGTTATGTAAGGACTACTCTGCCACAGTCATGGGTGTGGTGACTATTAATTGTCCTCCTGAAATCCCTTGTGTTTCCCTTTTCTTGATGGACATCTTCAAGATTCTCAAAAATCCCCCCAAAACATTCTAGGTAATTTTGGGGATGTTATAATATTACAGTGAACCCAGGAAAGCCCTGAATCTCTGTATGACATGGGGCTAAATGACATCAGCCTTTCAATACTTACTAACATGTCTGAGGCAATGGTTAAACCTACCTGCCACAGGTACACTGTGCTCTGCATTATCATTATTTTAAAAGCATTTAATTCCATGTTTGAGTTTCTGCATCAACATATATTTGATGTTCAATTCATTTTAAAGTCAGTCAGCATGTACCAACTCACCAAGAGGAAAATCTCTGCAAATGCAGGGACAGCTTAGGGTCTTCATGTGTTTCTTTGCTTCAACTCCCTCCAGAAATAATGAACTCCTTAAATCAGTGGGTAGAAACCACCTTTCTGAAACATAAGGTACAGTTCAGCATTCTGGATTCATAGAGCATCACAGCCAACAGCGTATCATAGAAGTGATTGAAATCTGTCCATTACAAATCAAGATTTTCTGAAGGACTCTCAAATACTAATGGCCTACAGGTGACTTCATGCTTAAATTTGGATCTGTGACTAGAAATGGACAAGTTTGACAGAGAAAAGGAAAAAATTTAAAATTCTGTGATACCAGATTTCCATTCCTACAAGTGAACTCTGAGCAAGCCCTGGGTTATGACTCACTTGGTGCACTGTGGGGTATTTTAATTCCACATTTCTGAGAAAACTAGTCTTCTAGGCTAGACAGACTACTAATCCAACCCTACATATGTCTTGGTTAATCAGACCCAGTCACTCAACTTGACTGTATTTCCTCCACAGCATTTGGATTTTTTTTTCCTCCTGTGGATTATCTCAATTAATTAAAAAGGCTTTGATATGGAATAAGCATGCCAGGGAAAGTTTTTCCATTTAAATAAGGTTTTCTTCTCAATTCCAGTGCCACTGCTGGATTTGTTCCTGAATATTATCTCCCTTTTCCTTAACCACCATCATTGCCCTCTGTCCACGTTGGTCTGTCTAAAGCTGTCAAGTCTCTGTCATAAACACTGTATGTTATAATAAGCACCAGAGAATTAAACACTGCAGAGTCTACAGGTTATTTTTTTTTAAAAAAGAACCCAAATATCTGGAGCTTTCTATTAAAGAGTATAATGTTCTGCAAGCATCAGTGTCCACCAATGCTGTTGACTCGTCCTGCAGATGCGAGAATTTCTTTGCAAGCATTTACTGAGATATTGTAAATTACTTAACTACACCGGCCTATTTTCTCTCTCTTAATCTTGATCTGATCCCTGAAGGGCTATTTATTACAGATATATACAACTTGTCATTAGAAGTGAAGTTAATGTAATATGACACAAGTAGAACACATTGTGTAAGTGTGGTCCAGAAAGTTAGCAAATTCAGCTCAGTGAATACAGACGTGATCTTCTGCCTGAAAAGCAGCAAGAAAGGAGTGAAGCCAGGGGGTATGGGGCAAAATATTAAAAACTGTTCACTGCAGGTGGCCAATTACTACCATGTATCCAAGCTGGAACAAATCCTTCTACTATACACATAAAGCATATAATCTCTTATCTGCTTAGGCATTATCAAATATTTTAGCAAATCCTAGTAACTTCAAACACAGGTTTAATGGAATGCAGCGTTAAAACATGCAAAGTCAAGAATCAAGTTTTTAAAGAACATAATCTGTTTTAGAAGGTTTCAAGAGAACTGCTTTGCAATGCCATTATAATTTTATCCCATGAGGAAAGACATCTGATTTGGCAAAACAGCATTACATGTGTTGAAGCAAAAGGCACAAACTTGCCTTCTTAGAATCAGAGCCATAAGAGGGCAGGCCATTTTAATTTCTTAAAAGCTGAAAGAGTGTATAGAGACTGGTTTGGCCCTCAGCATTTGGTCACCAGGTAATGTTCATTTGAGGAGAAATTGCAACAAATGGCCATGAGACACAAGCAGTAGGATTGAGCTTGGCTAGTTGCCAGTATTAGTTCAACACTGTGGTTTGTATTTCGTCAAGTTAAAAGTAACACAATTAATTAGACTACAAGCCAACATAATAGAGCCCTGACAAAATTCTCATTTTCACTTATTCATGCATGAACTTTAAAATACATTCATTTCTCCTCCAGCTCTACTATCCTTTGTGCCTACGAGTCTTCTCGTATTTTCCATCTCCATCTGGGCCTCTGCTTGTGCACTCAGGGTGTTTTAGAAGGAAGATGGGTATGCAGGCAAAGTGAAAGGAAGTTAGGCACAGTGTAAAGCCAGTGGGAAAAGCAAGAAAGAAGCGAGAGACAGGCAGACAAAACCACATTGACCACTGATCTTTCAAATACTTTAAAGCAAAAACCTTTGATAAACCTGACTTAAAAGAATAAGACTATGAATATGTTTCTTGAATAAGCCAGAATGTATAGAGCCAAGATAGTTTTAGGATAAAGAAAAGAAAAAATGAACAAGGCAAACTGTCTTTAAAAAAAAAAGAGTGGTTTGCTAGTAGGACTCGCCTCGCTTAAGAAGTCTAGTGCCTGTGAGTGATGCAAGATAACACTTCCTTGTAATTTTATATAGTAAGCAAAGATTTAGAATATTTACAGGCCACCCTGAGGAAGCACGTCACTGGATTCTAGGAGCATGCTCATAACAGAACATTCATCTTTTTATTTAAAAAGTGCCCAGTGGCTCTCAGACCATATATGGCTGCAGGGAAGGTATGCTTTTGACCTTCTGGTGCCTATAAAAATTAGACCACAAAGTCCTCACTGTCTACAGAAAGCTCTTTTTTTTTTTTACTTTAATTTGTTTTAATGACTACCTTATCAAATCTGGCCACCAGTTGTACAAAATCACCTAAGGTTCCCCATGCTTTAAACTCTGGCCAAAAAAAAAGAGAGAGAGAGAGAGAGAGAGAGAGAGAGACATAAAGATGTTAATGTTGTTCTGAGTGACAGTCCACCTATGTAGAGGCTGTCATTCAGCACGAAACAAAGTTCTTCCATTTTCTGCACACCAGCAAGCTGAACTGCTTTGGTGTTCAGGTGCTGCTGGCTGGCTCTGTGCTCAGGGACAGGCGGAAAAAGAAGATCTGTGTCGTACGTTTTAGCATATAGCCAGCGTGGTGCTAAGTTCCTTTCTCTGATTTATGCATGGGTCTTGAAATAGCCAGCATTTCTTCTTGGTAAAACTGAGATAGGAATGTTTCAAGCTGTGGCATTTCTTTGGGTTTTTTATTCTATGTCATGTAATTGTAATAAATCACAGTGCTCCACTATTTGTATTCTCAAAATGCATTTTCACAGAAGTTCCCGGGCGTTCTACATTAGTGGACAAATGCTACAATGTCGGATCTTTAAGATTCGTGGCATTTGTGGATTTTTCCCATTACTCAGTCAGCTTAGCTCTCCCCAACCCCCCACTGCCACTGGTTACTTTATCCTTTGGAATAAAGACATTTTATGAGGATGAATATTTACTCCTTTGTGTCTCTACTTGCTGAAGTATGATGAGGAAGTAAATAAATCAAATTATACCATATTTGTCTGAAGGCTTTCATACCTACTTCTACACCAACTTAATAATGAACAAGTAGTTAAATTAGCTCTCCTCAAAACTCCAAGAATGCTCTTTCTTTCTTTTCTTTTCTTTTTTTTTATGATGGAACTGGGAATTGAACTCGGTGCCCTTGTGCTTGCCAGCAGGCGCTTATTCTACTGAGCCATCTCCCTGGCCCTCTAAGGATGTTCTTTAAAAACTATTCACAGTGGTTACTTCCCACCACTTACAACAAAAGAATCCAAGTAATCTATATAGTATTATTTTCTGTAGGTAAGGATATGTCACTATGGCACCATAGATTTGTCAGCAACTCAGTCTTCTTGGTGTGTGGATTTCTAAATCTCTTCCTTTAGAATATTATTTTTAGTTTTTTATTAAATGGAAGGCTCTTAGCTTTTTCCATAGATGGTGTTCCTTCCTCCATTTCTGAGATATATAATATGGATAGCTAAATACCCTCCAAACTCATGGGCCAATAGTTGGGGATTTTAGATGGGTGGATCATGTATGTGCAATACTAGATTAGCTCACTGATTGATTTATCATAGTTCTGGATGTGGATGATGCACTTACTGAAGAGGAAAGAGCTACTCTAGGTGTGGGTGGCACCAACCAATAAGCTTACAGCCTGGATAAAATAAAAATGGAAAGGAGGAAGTCTTGTTGCCTCTTTCTCCTCTTCTAGGCTTCTCTACCACTGTGCCCTGTCTTGGAGCCCACTAACTATGGACTAAAACCTCTACCAGCCTTGAGCTAAAATAAATCTTTCCTACTTGGGAATGTTGGGTATTTTATCCCAACAATTGGAAAATAGCTAAGACATCACCATACCAATTACCATTGTAGAAAAAAATGGATTTAAGACTTAAAATCTGTAGCCATTATAATTCATTAAGTCTGAGTGATTCCCGTCAAGGGCCAGGGAATCTTAGATTTGCTGTCTTAAACGCATATGAACTTATAATAGGGATTAAAGTTGCACACAATCAGTTGCCACCTCAGATTTAGAAAATTAGTATTTCCAAATGAATATGACCTCTGTGGTTTTCTTGAACTTGGTATAAAAAATAAAATCTGATCTCGTTATATATGCATAGAGACTTGACAGAGAAACCGAGATAAATGAAAGAAGTGAGAGAGAGAGAGAGAGAGACTCAAAGGCTAGTTTCATCACCTGGGTTTATTCAAAGACCAATAGACTAACACTTTGTGCATTTATCACTTGAATGATTCAAATGGTATTATTAGTATTGCCAATAGTAGAACAACGGAGGCTGATGAAGGCCATTTCTCAGAACACTAGAGCGCTGGCACGCATCACTCTGCAATGTGAATGCTTAGCTAGTTCTGGCTTCCTTCAGTGTGCCTGTGAGCAAAATCATTTCAAGTCAAATTCTCTTCTGTTGGATTTGAAAAGGATCATGTGACATCCTTCAAGTGCATGTGACTGCCTACAGTCTCACAGAACTGGTTCTCTGCTAATTTCTTTGATCTGGTCCTGAGAGGGCATGAGGGACAGCAGGAAAGGCAAATGTGACCAGGAAGGAAAATTGAGTTGCATCTTCCTACCTCCTTGTTCCTGGCTCTTATCCAGAGCTCACATATTTGAGGGTTTTGCATCAAGAAGCACAAGCAAGCACTGTAGCACACATGATACTGTGTGGGCACTGAAGCTCAGCAAAAGACTTGACAAAAATTCTCTGTGATAGCTCAGCGGTCCTAAGTGCCTGTCTGGCAAGTGCAAAGATGGGGGTTCAATCCCTGGTACTACATGCTATGCAGGCCCTGGACCCCATCCCCAGAGGGTGTGTGATGGCCAGGGAAACTGGGCATGGTGGTGCATGCCTGTTATCCCAGCGCTGGTGAGGCTGAGACAGGAGGATCACCATGAGTCCAAGCTGCATAGCAAGACCCCATACCAAATAAATAAATAAATAAATAAAATTTTAAAATCCTCTTTTTCAAAGAAAGAAATCCTACAAAATATGTAGAACACCATTATCAGGGGAATTACAAAAAAAATCAAAGAAGCTGTTTTTAGCAATAGAGTTATTTTATTTCCAGAAGTTTACTAAAGACTTATGAAGACTATCAAAAAAAAAAAAAATGTCAGTATTCATTTTGGAAATGTCAATCAGTTAGCCCCCAGGGGAAAAAAATGAAAGCACTGCAGCAAGTATTTTATGAAGGGAAAATTTAAGAGAGAAGTGTGTCACTCAAAAAATTAATTATTTCTTTGAATAAACAATGCATTTGCACCATGAAAAACATAGATGTGCAAAGAAATATTTTTAAAGTGCTACCAAATCACCTGTAGATTTTCTTAGTTCCTCTATTAGCTTTTCTGTGAATATGTGCAGGTAGTAGGAGAATTTATATTACAGTACTACAGACTGTATGTTTTGTTAAACAGTGTGTTTAAGAACAATTTTTACTCAAAGAGAAGATAAAAAAAAAAACAGAGCTGAAACAAGTTCTCATTGGCCTAAAATTTAAGAAAAGTGTAATGAGATAGATCTTCATTTCTTAAGAGACTCCTCCCCCTTTCCACTGTAATAAACCCAGGCAGCAACTACGTTTGCTTCCAAGCAGTGTATTCTTAGAAGTGAATGGAGCCATAGTGATCCCAGGCCTTTGGGAATTACTTTGAGAATATTATTCGCACTAGTCTGCCTTTCTCATTCCTAATTTCTTTTCCACTATCTCCTAAAGAAAACATTTATATAATAAATAAAAGGCAGCTTCTTCTGTGAGAAGAAATGCCAAATAATCAGTTCGAAAAGAATTGTCTTAATGAACTGCTATGTCAAATATTGACTTCCTCATATAAACTAAAATAAAATGTCCACAGCTTTTGCTAAATTAATTGCCATTGTACATATTAAGCAAAAGGCTGACTGTTCTGTCTGGGATTTAAAAAAGGCAAGAGGATTTTTTTTTCCAACCAGAGGTCCGACATGAGTTTAGTGGTGGTTAGATGTCCACAATGCTAAGTGTTAAGGTTCACTAGGATTTTCTCAGAATGTATGCTTATACTAAGTACCATACAATTGCT
>NW_004524803.1:3056080-3074248 GCF_000260255.1 Octodon degus | reverse complement strand
TATTCTACAAGGTCATTCTCTTGTCATCTTTTCACTCACAAGTCTGATTAGTATCTTGAAATATGTAACAGTAATTGTCTAACGAAAACAGAACTTGTGTTTTTTCAGGACTTTAGTAATAATTTCAGAAATACCTTAGATTTTTTTTCAAAAAAAATAGTGGCAGTATAATGTATCATGCATTTTTCTAAAGTTTTGCTTTACAAATATTTACTGCAGTACAAAACTTTGTTATACTTCTTCAGTCTACTTGATAATCCTCTGATTAAACCATCTCATGCTTGGAGGAGCCAAAGAAAAATTGTGGAGCCTGCCAAAGCAAAGAGACTGCGTATTTCTTTCAAAATTCTATTTTTTAAATAGCTTATATTTTTGTTTTCTGGTAAAATAAACTATGTAGACTAATAAGTCACTCATTGATCTTTGACCTTTTCAGCCACATCAAAAGTGTCTTAGAAGCCAATTAGTGAAAAGACAGAGAAAAGGTCGTTTTATTACTGGCACTCATCATTAGAGCCATTACATTGTACACCGATTTGAAATATCCTGAGAATTCCCTTAGAAAAATAGAAAGTAAATGCTTCAATTGTAAAGCAAATAGAAATTTGCATGCACAAATGACTTTGCTCTCCTTCATGCTGAATGCAATGCTTGCCTGAGTACAGCCAACAAACACAGTCAACAGTGGACACCGCTTTTGATGATCTGTTTTGATGTGGAACAACACTGATAAAAGTGGCCCATTGATCAACCTTAAGTCTCATTTTAGCCACTGACTCTAATTGCTTTCTCAAAACAGCTTTTGATCAATCTATTTCAGAAGACATAATGCATAAAAGAGTAAACACTCACTCTTAGCTTCCCTCTTTCCTTCCTTGAGAATGTTGTTTATGAGCAGGATAACACCGAGGAAAGAGAAAAACCAAAGATGTGGAGGATAACATGCTAGATAGACTTTGGTATATATAATGAAAGACATAATTAATCTTTAAAACATTATAGCAGAGCAAAAGATGACACTGTCTTAAAAGCTAAAGCATAATGTCTTTTTGTCATTTTAACAAAATATTGTCTGTGATTAGAAAATGAATTCATTTCATTTAAAAAATCAGTGTCTGATTTTTCTAAGAAAAATATGACCTTTGCATATATGGTAGAAAAGCAAATCAGCACACAAAAACATCCACTGCAAAACACTAGAACAGAAATCCAGAAATGAAGCATAGCACTATAATCTAAAAAATTATGTGGAACTAGTAGGGTAAAGTCACCAAGATCACTTGTAAGATAGAGGATCAGGAATTGAAACATTGGATTGGACTTTAATTTTCTGAGCAGGAATTTCAGGTCATTTCCTGAATGCTTTACCTTTAAAGTACAAGCAGACTTTAAGCAGACTATGTTCACCTTCACTGAAAATAGATGCTATAGTCTCTGTCCGCTTTCAGTTATCAATATTATGCTTGAAAGATCCAAAATATTTTTGTTAAAAACTTTGACTATAAATGTGTTAATTATTGAAACTGTCCTACCAGTTTGGTTTGAAGCTATTTCATCGCTATTTGTTTCTCAATAATATTGTGGCAAAAAGAAAAGAAAAACACAGTAACACTCGTGCCATAGATTTGCAACCACTAAAAAAAAAATCGTCTATGTCTCTCACTGGGTTATAGTCACCAAGCAGATGTGAGCCAAGCACCATAAATGCTTCCTGAAACAAAAAGAAAAAAAAGTTCTTTAGACTATATTTTCTTTGCTTTTTAAAAATAAAAACAAATTTTTATGCAAGAAATTTTTTTTAAAAATGAGGAGCACACAACTTTCTTAACTTAGACCTTTGAAAACTGCTGGCACCAAATGAACCATCCCTTCAGACACTGGTTGGTTCTGTTGTCCAGCTCGTATGACTAAGGAATACATATGAGTGAGCTGGCATTCATGAGTACTGAGTACTGATAGGGCAAACCGAAGCCATGGCTGCATGGGTAGAATTAATGTGCTGGTAGAGACAGGGCCATATTAAGTGCTTATATCCTTAGGAAAATAATGAAGTCCTTGAATTCCTTTGCCCCTCTTTCCCTGGGCATGCAAAAATACTAACCTTATGCCATTTTCTCCAACTCTATTTGAATATTTCACATACAAATCTTTTAGAGAATGATAATTATAGCAATATCTTACACAAGTGTGATTTAGTACTTCCATGCCGCTGTACTTCAGTGTAAACTACCTCATAGAAATTTATTTTTCACAATTCTGGAGATCAGAGGTTTAAGGTCAAAGTTCTGGCAGCTCTGTGCTTGATGAGAGCCTTGTCACTATTTCTAAGAAGGGCCCAACTAGGTCCCTCCAACCTTGTAGTAAGCCACCAATCCCATTTATAAGGGCAAAGTTCTGCCTCATGGTGTAGCCACCTTCTCAGTTATCCATTTGTGAATGCTGTTGCACATAAAATGAAGTTGTGATGTGGATTGTGGAAAGGACACAGATGTTCAAATCATAGCATATAGATAAACATAAAAATGTAGATGATACAGGTATAGATGATATAGATAGATGTACAGATAGAGACATCAGTGTGCTCTTGGGTTACTTTATCTGGAGACTCTTGACTAATATGGACAGATGACATGTCTTAGGCATTCTCAGTCTGAAACATAGAAGGAAGATTAACAGAAAGATGTAGTTGCAAAGCATTTGAAAAGTTCTAGAGTCCAAAGTGGTGAGAATTTGGTACAAAGCACCATGTTATAAATTTTTTTATAGCCTAATGGCAATTATTACAAGTTGTTAAGCAGGTTAATGACTTCTGTTCTCTTCATATATTACTTGGACTGTAGATAGGAGAACAGATTAAAGATGGGTCAAGAAGTTTAAAAGATTAAAAGGTGGGAAAAAAGTGAAATAACACAGGAAGAGGAGTGGCAGTAGAGGTGAAAAGGAGTATGGTATGATCAGCAAAACTAGCTGGTGGCTGCAAAGGGTAGAGGAGAAAGAACAAAAGGGAAAAGATAGAGCTTTGTATATACACAGGATGGTTTGGGTAATTGTACTGCTGATTCCTGCTGGCCTTTTGAAAAGAGAAGTTAATGCTTAAAATTGTTTTTCTTTTATTCTTTTTTTCTCCTTTTTTTCTCTTTAACTTCTTATAACTTTGTTTCACTTCTTTTAAAGCAATTTTATATCCAGTAACATAAACAACTAATCTGAAGATAACATGCCATACAGCAACCATTATTGAATTCCTATTACTTTGTTTAATGAAATTTGCATCATTTCTAATGCTTTATTTTATGTATTTGGCACAGGATCTACAGGGTCTACAAGGTCTCACTACATAGAATGGACTCATAGTGACCCTCCTGTTTTTTCAGCCTTTCAAGTGCTGGGGTTACAGGCATGCACCACCATGCCCAGTCTCAATTTCTACGTCAGCTCACCCCTGTGGCGGGAGTGTACAGCAAGCCAGGGATAAAACCCGGCCACTGCACTTTGCCTAAGCAGGCACTTTAGTCTAATGCTTTTTTTTTTTTTTTTTTTTTTTTTTTTGTTTTAACAAACTATTTTGTATTCTAAAAAAAAAAAAGAAAGAAAGAAATATTTGGGCAGTTAAAGTGAAGCAAAATGAGTGAGAAGTGAAATAGCAAGAGAGTTATTAATATAACGGTGTTAATATTAAAGGCATATTTACTTTCCAATAGTAGAAAATCAAATTACGATTTATAAAATAATTGCATAAACGAATGTGAATGTCAAAAGAAAAATCTTTTTTTTTTTTTTAGAAGAAAAGTCTTAATTAGAACCATTAATGGACAACAATGGTTGCAACCACTTAAGAAAGAAAAACAGAGATAGAAGACAAGACCTATTTGAAAATTTAAAGTTTAGGGAGAGAATGAAAGTGCTGCGCAGTGATCAATAAGTAACACCAAGGCGGGGGCAACATAAGTAACATCAGGAGAGTGTCATTTTGTAGAAATAAATGGAGAAGAGGAGTAAGAATGGAGGAGGTGGCCAGGGAGATAGCTCAGTGATCTAAAGTGCCTACTTAGGCAGGATGAGGCAAGTGCGCAGGGCCCATGGTTCAATCCCCAGCACCACATGCCATGCCAGCCCAGCCCCCTGGAGGGTTGAGCCAAAAAAGAATGGAGGAGGCAAGGTGTTAAATAGGGTTAAGAGAAATTAAGAAGATTCATTCGAATTTGAAAAAATAGACATAAATGGGGTGGGGAAGAAACCAGATTACAGAAAATGCATCATATGTAGTAGAGTAAAAGATTGTCCTAGGAAATAATTGTCTCCTAACCAATAGGATAACATCACAACCATCAGAGAAACAAATTCAAAGGACATCTAAAAACAGAGAAAATAATTTCAGAAATGGACAGCTTTTCTAAAACACTACATCAACTTTATGTAGATAACTTCATGATTCTTGCACATTATTGCTTTTTGAGCAGAAATATGCCTTAACAGATAATTTTTTTCTGTGACATTCTTACTACATGGGAAAAAAAATGAAGTTACTGAAAAGTTTCATTGAAATGCAGGGCTGGGGAGATAGCTTAGTAGAATAAGTGCTGTCTGGCAAGCACAGGGTCCTGAGTTCAATTCCCAGTACTACAAAAAATATTAAATTATTAATAATAAAGTTCTGATCATATTGATAACTAGGCCTAAAATTATCTTCTTGTTCAAAACAGATAGAAAACTGAAGGGAGTATATGAAACCATTATTTACATACATCAAGATAACAAGAAGGTATAAAACTAATTCTTAGGCAAAAGAAACAGCAGGGCACAAGCTATACTTCCCTGGCACATCTTCCAAAGATCGTTTTACATCATGTTGTAAGAAGAAGTTTCTCAAATAAAGCATTAGCGTGTCACTGACTTCAGAAGACAGGAGTTCAGGGAGCCTGAGAAAACCAAACTTTAAGGAAGAGAATATTGGAAAGAACTTGGTTGGTAATATTTGGAGTCTTTTGGTGTAATTTTTGGGGGCTTCTATGTAAAGGATCACATCACCTGTATATGGTTATAATTGGAATTGTCACTTTCCTATATGTATTCCTTTTATATCCTCTTACTTGATTGCTCTGGCCAATGTTTCACGTACTTTATTGAATATAAATTTTTTTCTTGATTTTAAAGGGAAGGCTTTCACCTTCTCCCCAGGATATAGGATGTTGGCCACTGGATTATAATGAAGGATTCTAATCAAATTGAGATAAAGTCCTTCTATACCTGTTATTTTCTGGGTTTTGTTTTTCTGTCATGAATGAATGTTGGATTTTGTCAAAAGCATTTTCTACATCTATTGTGTAATCATGGCATTTTTATCTTCTCTTTATGTTGCATATTGTGTTTATTAATTTGCATATGTTAAGCCATCCTTACACCATTGGGATAAAGCTTATTTGGTCTTGAAATATATGATTTTTTAAATAATTTATCCCATTCTATTTCTAGTATTTTGTTGAGAATTTTTGTGTCTCTGTTCAATAAAGAGATTGGCCTGCAGTTTTTTGTTTTTTATTTTTTGCTTTTTACCTGTGTTCTTGTCTGGTTTGGAAATCAGAGCAATGCTACAATCCAGAAGAGTTTGTATGTAGTTTTTTCTCTTCCAATTTCATTAGAGTTTGAGGAGAACTATATTATCGAATTCAGTGGTGAATCCTCCAGATGCTGGATTTTTCTTATTTGGTAGGTTTTGTTTTTTAGCTAACACCTCAATTTCTTTACCTATTAGTGATTTTGTGTGTTTTAATGTCTTTTTGGTGAGTTTTGCATCTACAATCTGTCCATTTCTTTAAGATTCTGCAAATAGTTGATAGTAATTACTAATAATCATGTTGTAAGAAGTTTATATCATTAGTAATTACTAATGATCTTCGGAATTTCATCAGTGCTTATTAAGATTTCACTTTTTTCATTTCCATGTTATGAAGGGTTTTTTTTTTATATGTTTAGCTAAGAATTTGTCCACTTTATTCTTTCAAAGAACCAGCTCTTTAATTTATTCATTTTATGTTATCTTCTTAATCTCACTTTTATTAAATTCTGCTCTGTTTTTCTAAAAATTTCCTTCCTTGTATAGAGTTGGGTTTGAACTGTTGTTTTTCTAGTTCCTTGAGATACACTGTTAGAAATTTATTTTATCCCACTCTGTTTTTCCAGTGTAGAATTCATAGTAATGAAATTCCTCCAAAGACTACTTTACTTTCATTGTATTCCATAAATTGTGGTATGCTATACTGGTAATGTCGTTTAATTCTAATAATTGTTTGATGTCTTCCTTGATTTCTTTTGTGATCCATTGAGAGTTCAGGACTATGTTACTTAATGTCCAAATGTTTGTAAAATTTTTGTGAGTGTTTTGTGATTGATTCCTACTTTCATTCCACCGTTATCTCACAGTATACAAGGGATAATGTTGATTCCTTTGTACATATTTAAGTATGATATCTGAACTATTCTAAGGTCTGTTTTGGGAAAGTTCCATATGTCACTTCGAAGAATGTGCATTTTGTTGCCTTATTTTTGCATGTTTTTGTTGTGGTAGGATAGAGCACTTTGTAGGCAAAGTATATTTAAGTATATTTTTTCTCAGGTGTGGTTCAGTCCTGATTCTATTTCTTAAATTTTTGTTTAGTCAATCTTTCTATTTGTGAAAGTAGGCTATTGAAATCACTGATTATCATTGTTTTGGTGTTTATTTTAATCTTTTATGCCTTGCTGTGTTTGTTTCATAAAGTGAGATACACCAATATTCAGTAAATATATACTTGCAGTTGCTGTCTCTTCTTGTTGAATTGTTCTGTTACCTCATATGTAATGACCTTCTTTTCCTCTTCTAATCAGTCTTAGCTTGAAGTTTACAGTGTCTGAGAATAAAATTCCTACTCATGCTTGCTTTTTGGGTTGTGGAGCATGAAATGTTATTAATATTTTTATTTATTTATTTATTTATTTTGGGGATGGGTCTACAGGGTGTTCAGGGGCTCACTTCTAGATTGGACTCGTAATGATCCACCTGTTTACAGCCTCCCAAGAACTGGGATTATGGGCTCGCGCCACCACGCCCAGCCTCAATTGCTGTCTCAGGGCAGCCCCAGGGGTATGGCCAGCATGGCAGGCCCAAGGATCAAACCTCTGGCCCCTGCACCTACTTGCAGGCACTTTAATCTGCTGAGCTATTTTGCCAGCCCTGAAATATTATTTTTTATCCTTTGCTTTTCTTGTCTATAAATTTCTTTTTTAAATAGATGAGTCTCTTGAAGGCAATAGACAATTGGATTTTGTTTTTGATCCATTCTGCCAATCTATGTCATTTTTTTTTTAACCAGGGACCAACATCAGGAACTTGTGCTTGGCAGGCATAATGCTTATGCCACTGAGCTCTTGCCCCAACCCATATGTCTTTTAATCATTTAGGTCATTTACATTGAGAGTCACAACTGGAAGGTATGGACTTATTCCTGCTATTGGGTTTTTTTCCTATTGTTTACTCCTTTATTTCGCCCTTTTTGTTCAACTACTTATACTGTTTGATGTATTCATTCTACTGTAGTATTAGGCTTTGTTGGTTGCGTTAACTCTGTCTATGACATTCTTGAAATTTTTTTTTCAGTGCTGGTTTTGTGGTTATTAATTCCTTAAGATAAATTGTCTTTATTTCTCCTGAGAAGATATATTCTCAGGATATATTAACCTAGGTGGGAAGTTATTTACTTTTTGAGCTTGAAATACTTTGTTCTAAGCTATTCTTGCCTTCAAAGTGTGTGCTGAAAGGTCCACTGGGATTTCTGGCTATAATGTGTCATAGAGAACTTCTTTTTTCATCATAGCTACTTGGTGGTATATAAGGCTCATTTATCTTTATGGGAGTTTTCCCTAGAGTTTATTTCTTTGGCAAATTTTTTTGTTCCTCTCTTGGACAACTTCAATCACTTTTCCAGTTTTTTATTTCTTTCTCCCATAGTCACATTGCTCAGCTTGTTTGATAGTTCCCCTTTTTTGGTTTTTGTCTTCCTTGAACTTCCTGAGTTTCTTTGGTTGCCCTTGAATCATTTTATACAGTCCTGCTATCTAATGTTGGCTTTCCTCTCCATCTTCCTCCCATTGGCATGCTTTTAGAAAGTTGAGAATGTTTGGATGTATTTTGTTGCCTTATTTTTTCATGTCCTTTATTCATTTATTTTTTATGTTTAGACTGACAGTTGCATATGCTTCTTCCAGTTCCTTAGTTAATCAAAAGGAAACCAGAAGCAGCCACAGCCAATGTTGCATGCTTGTGACTCTTCCAGAGGATGGTCCCTGGAGACTGCTAGGCAATTCTCTGGCATTTTCTCATAAAGCAGCAGGGATACTTGGTGTCTGCTTTCTTGTTCAGGAGAGGATAAGAGGCCAAAGAACTTCAGTTTAAAGCAACTAAGGTCAGCTTCTAGATAAAGGAAATGCTTAGGGTTGTCCACTACAACTCGCAGTACTCAAGAGACAGCTCTATGCACCTGGACAGACAGGAATGGAAGGCAAATCGTGCAATTATTTTGCATTAATTTATTCAAGCTTCACTTGGAATCAAAGCCCTTAATAGAGGTACAAAGTCCCAGATGTTCACTTTGAAACATCTGGTCTGTGGGTAAGTCATTTATTTTCTCAGAAAAAAAATGTATCTATTACCCACCAACTCTTATATTGGCCTGGGATCGCAAAGATAAAGTCGCCATCCACAGAATCACAAAATTCCGAAGTTTAGAGATTATCTATCAGGTATGTGGCAGCTTCTTAGTAAAGCATAGAAACTTATAAAATATAGTCTCTTGAGGTTCTTCCTACCAGAAGATTAATTTTATTTATTTTATTTTTTTCGTATTTTTTTATTGAGAAACAAATAGCAATGGGACAGTTTCAAAACTGAATAATAGGACAGTGTCAATAATTAATACATTCTACATTGTTATCTTCTTAGTGGTTATCTATAGTACAGGATGCAGACAGGATATCCTGTCCAAACACTATTAGTACAAACCTTTCTTATTGAATTAAGCGAAAGTAGCTGCATATCTAACTATTCTGCATGTACAGATACAAAATGGTCCTTCTTTTGTATCCCCTTTTTTGTTTAGTTCTATCAGAGATGGGTATTCCATTGGCATCTAAATACTATAGGTGAATGAATTCAGCAAAACAATCTAACACAATCCAGTAGTCTATAATAGTAGTGGGTTATCTACAGAAGTTGTTGACTTGAGCCTTTCACAGCTCAGCATATTAGTATGGCTTTACTTTATATACCTCGTTTTTATACTTTTCTGCTGGATGGTTCAGATCAAGATAAAGTAAGACCTATATTACAAGAAATGTAACTCTTGTATCTGATAAGGTCAGTCAACAACCCTCAGGATTTATCCTGTAACCCTGTACCGAAGTTTGTAGAACCTTTGTCAGTGTCAGCCGTGAGGATGAGTCACGGACATTGCTTGACCAATTTGCTCTCTGTGAAAGCCTGAGAGAATGTTTTCTCTCCATGTGAGTCTCCTTAGGCACACTGTATGTCATTGATCATGTTGCTCTGTGGCCCTATAATCTCCTTGATCAGAAAATTTTGGACACAACTTAGTTACATGATGTTACAGTATTGGTTCACCTATGTCCTGAGTCAGAAGATCAATTTTAAAACTTATATTTTATAACTAGTTTTAAGCAGGAAGTAAAGGTGCATTTATACACCTTGTACCTAATTATAGATGTTCTTGTTTAATGCCTTCCATAAGAAATGCACTTGTTATGCATTCTGCCACTAAAATAAAATCAACGATGGCTATAAGAAAAAAGAGGAATATATAAATGAAAGAGTTGATCAGTTGTGTGGACAGGGCAGAAGAGTGCAAATGTAGATGAGAAGACCATAGAAAAGTCTTCACACATAAGACTATTCTTGATTTGGGGACAAGCAGGTATCTGATATTTGGATAAACTCTCAGGCAAAGAAACAATACTGTAGGCAGAGAAAGCAATCCTAACTACCTGCAAAATGACTTGAAGGAAGTGGTGCTTGGTATGGCTCTTAGTGTGAGATGAGCCATAGAGCAGGAAGGAGAAGCGCTAGCAACAAATAGCATGAGAGAAAGATTGGCTGTGTACAAACCAGAAAAACCTTGCCATGTGGAAATGTTACTTGTTTCTTTCTGTAAATGAAAGAGAAATTACTGAAACATTCTGAACAAGTATATAGTGATAGTTATATTTATATTTTGTCAAGATTCCTCTGGAGATATTTTGTAGAGTTAATGGAATCACAGAGTAAGTGAGGCCCCATTAAAACTGTAAAAATAAATACATATAGAAAACTCCCTATTGCAATAATATAGTGAACAAAAGCAAAGGCTTAATGCCTTCAGTGGTGGGGAAGAAAGGGAAATCTACTGATCATTTGCACTTAGTCTTGTTGGATTGTGGCTGATGACAGAAAAGGAACAGAGTGGGATGGTGCAGCTTTTGGAACTAGAACATTAGCTGGGTGAAGAGTGGTCTCATTAAGCATAATGAAAAAAATAAAAATATAATATCCCTGTAAGTTTCTGGAGATTGTAGAAGATGAATAAGGTTAGCAACAACTGTATTTGTTAAAGAAGAAGTGCTTTTCCAGGATATTCAGGGAGAGTGTTTCACAAGAATCTTACTTCCCTCTTGCTATACAAAGACCAGGAAAACACACACACACACACACACACACACACAAATACACACATGTGTTGAGTGATCGCACCCAGATAATGCATTAATGTCTCCTATCTTCTTCAGATAAAAAATTATTGTCCTCATGACCCATAATTCATTGTATAATTTTCCCCAAATGTTTCAAAAGGTCTTTTGCATTATTATTCTGTGACTAATTACCCTATGGTCTTAAGTCTGTAGACCCCACTTTTACAGGAGAATGTTGAAATAGTGTTTTCTAAATTCTCTATTGACTGCTTTAACACTAAAATCTATACGGCGCTGTGCAACTAAAAAAGGTTACATTGGTGAGTGTGTCCCAAAAGACAAAGTAAGCATAACCATTTGCATAGAGAAGGAATATTGTGTCTTAAAAAATAGGATGGGAGACTGTCAGCTGATAGATTCTTTTTTATGAATATAGCATCCATTCTTCAAGCATTTTGACAAGATTTTTTTTTTCTTTTTGGTCTTAGGGAACTATTAACTCTTGAATAATATAATAAAATTTTCTAATAAGATATTCTTGTGGCAGAAATGAAGTAACAAGCAGTACTTATGTACTATTCATACTCTTCCATAATACAAAATAAAATACATTTTCTTTACCTATTCTTAATATGGGGATTACTAATGATCTTGAAGTAATCTATTTTTCTTTATGAATGTCAGTAGGGAAAAACCATGCAAATAGTTTTAAACATTTAGCAGCATTCTTCTTTACATTTGTGGGTTATCTTCACAGAAGTAATGTGGGGTAAAAGGAAAACAGTAACTGAGAACTTCATTTTAATTATTTTTTTCTTATTTTCTTTTTAATTTTTAAAGAGGCAACAAAATAGTATTAAAACAGAAAATAACAAGTGATGCAGAAATTCATGTAGCAAAATAATATGAATTTCACAGTATTTGTTATAATGCATAGTAGTGTCTTCCAACTAGTTATTCATACTACCAGATATATGAATGTAAAATTAGAAGAAAGAAAAATACATATAAGAAATTATGAAGAGAAAAAGGACAATTGAAAAAATGAGACAAAATGAATTAATCATTAACTGATCCTTTCCACAGACCAGAAGAAATCCACAATACAGTTATCCAAATCATCATGCATAGATAGATATAGATATAGATATAGATATAGATATAGATATAGATATAGATATAGATATAGATATAGATTGTGGGAAGCCATTAACTGGTATCCATTTCATAATAGTATCAGCCCTTTTCTTAAGTTTCTATTCCCCTACTGAGTTAAGTTTCTGGTCCTTCCCGCCTTGCCCATTCCCCGTGAATCATGTGCTATGCCCCAGGGGTGGCACCTTCCCCCGTTGCCTAGATACCTGCTGATCCCCAAGAGCCGAGACTTCCTCATTCCTACACTCCCTATATATACCCAGCACCTCTCCTGAATAAACGAGACTTGATCAGAATCCTGTCTTGTCTCCATTTCTAGCGTCTCCTGTCCTTTGTTCCCTCCTCAATTCCCTGCTCCTCTCCCAGGTGACCTTTGTTGACTAACCCGCTGGTTCGGGACAATAGAGATAGAGATAGAGATAGAGATAGAGATAGAGATAGAGATAGAGATAGAGATAGAGATAGACATACCGTTATCTGTTGTCCTACTCAACTCAGTAGCTCTTTCCTTTTGAATAAGTTTGTTCCCTTTTGTCAGTATCTATAGTACCCTTCAGATTCTATTTTCTCTTTCAGGTTCTCACACTAAGGAGACAATATGATATTTGTACATCTGTTTCTGATTTACTTCACTTTAGAGTATGTTCTCTAGTTGCATATGTTTATGGGAAAGACTCAAATTTGTCCTGTTTTATAGCTGAATAATATTCCATTGTGTAAAAATACCACATGTTCTTTATCCATTTCTCAGTTGATGGACATCTGGGTTGCTTCCAGGATTCAGCCATGACAAATTGCGCTGTTAAAACATGGGTGCACATACATCACTGTACTATTAGGGTTTCAGTTCCTCTGGAAAAATACCCAGTAAAGGAATAGCTGGTTTGAATGGGACTTCCAACCCTAGCTATTTAAGGAATCTCCATACTGATTTCCATAGTGGTTTTACCAATCTGCACTCCCACTAACAGTGGAGAAGGGATCTTTTTTCCCCAAAGGCTCTCCAGTATTTGTTATTGTCTGACTTCTTGATGTTAGCTATTCTTTCTGGAGTGAGATGAAATCTCAGTGTTGTTTTAATTTGCATTTCCTGAATGACCAATAATGCTGAATATTCTTTCGTATACTTACTTGCCATTTGTATTTCTTCATCTGAAATGTGTATATTCATCTCAGATGCCCATTTTTGATTGGTTCTTTGAATTTGGTGGGCAGGATTTTTAAAAATTATTTATATGTTCAAGACAGAAGGCAGGCCAGCCAGACAGCTCAACAGATTAAAGGGCCTGTTTTGGTAAAGTGCAGTTGCCAGAGTTCAATCCCCATGCCATGCTGGCCCCACCCCCAGGGTTTTCCTGAGAGGGTGATTGAGACTGGGTATGGTGGCATACACCTGTAATTCCAGCACTTCAGAGGCTAAAAGCAGAATAATCACTATGAGTCTGATCTGTATACTGAGACCCTGTATACCCTGTCTAGAATTCATAATAAAATAAAATAAAATAAAAGTAAAAAGATAGAAGGCCTTTGTTGCAAGGACAGTTGGCTATAATTTTTCCCTGTTTGTGGGTTTTCTTTTTACTCTGTTGGTGATTTCCTTTGAAGTGAAGAAATTTTTCAAAAACATGAGAACATAGGTGTTGATTTTTTTAAAGTATTTCTTGTGCACTTTTGCTTTTGTTCATGAACTCTCTACCTACCCCTGTGTGTTTAGGATTTCTACCTATGTTTTCCTACAGATTTAGTGTTTCTGTTTTAATATTTAAATCTTTGATCCATTTTGACTGTAGTTTAGTGCATGGCAATAGTTATGGGTTTAATTTTATCCCTTGACATGTTGAAAGCCAATTTTTCCAGCACCACTTATTAAAGAGGCTATCCTAATTCCAGCAAAGGTGTTTGCCCTGTTATAAGAGATAAGGTGCCTAAATGTGTTTTAATTGTGTCTGCATCTCATAATCTGTTCACTGGATCCTAACATCTGTCTCTATGCCGGTACCATGATGATTTTATCACAGTAGTTTTATACTACAATTTCAGGTCAAGGATTGTAATACTTCCTGTCTTTCCTTTGGTTCCCAGGAATGCTTTTGACATGCTGGTTCTCTAGTGGTTCCAAAGGAATTTGAGGAAGGTTTTCTCTAGCTCTGAGAGGTATACTACTGATATGTTAATTGGGGTTGTATTGAATCTGTATAACAATTTTTAATGTAAGGCCATTTTCACAATGTTGGTTCTTCCTATCCAGGAGCATGGACTATCTTTCCATTTTCTCCAAACCTCTTCAATCTCTTTGCTCAGAGTATGTAATTTTCAGTATATAAATCTTCGACTTCCTTTGTGAGATTGATTCCTAAGCATTTTATTATTGTGGATGTTATTGTGAAATGTGCAGTTTCCCTAATTTCTCTCTCAGTGCATTCATTGTTTGTGTATAAAATGCTATTGATTTTTGGGTGTTACCTGAGTATCTTGTTACATTACTGATTTTAGTGATTAAATCTAGAAGCCTCTTGGTTGAGTTTTTGGAGTTCTCTATGTAAGTAATCATGTCTTCTGCAAATAATGATAATTTCACTTCTTTTCTAATTCTTATTCCTTTAATTTCTCTCTCTTTTCTAATGGTTCTGGATAGTACCCCAGAACTATATTGAATAGGGGTAGAAACAGTGGACATCCTTGTCTTGTTTCTGATTTTAAAGTGAAGACTTTCAGATTTTGTCCATTTAGTATGATGTTGGTTGTTAGTTTCTCATAGATGGCTTTTATCAGGTTGATGTATAGACCATCTATTCCAATTCTCTGTAGAGTTTTTATTGTGAATGAATGTTGGACTTTATCAAAAGCTTCTTCGGCATCTATTGAGATGATCATGTGGTTTTTGTTTTTGGTTCTATTGACGTGGTATATAACATTTATGGACTTGCATATGTGGAACCATCCCTGCATTCCGAAGATAAATCCCACTAAATCATGAGGTATAATCTTCCTGATTATTTGCTGCATTCAGTTTGCTAGTATTATATTGAGCATTTTTTGCACTTATATTCATTAAAGAGATTGGCCTGTGGTTCTCTTTTTAATTGTATCTTTCTCTGGTTCTGGAATCAGAGTAAGACGTGCCTCCAGGTATGAGTTTGGGAGAATTGATTCCCTTTCAATTTAATTGAAGAGTTTGAGAAACGTTGGCACTAAACATTCTCTAAATTTCTTGTAGAATTCAACTGTGAATCCAACTGGACCTGGGCTTTTCTTTGGTAAGTTTTCTATTACATTTTCAATTTTGTTTCCCATTGTTGGGTTATTCAGAGTTTGTATATCTTCTTGATTCAGATTTGGCATTTTATATATATATATGTAAGAAACTGTCCATTACTCTGTGTTTTCCTTCCTGTCAGAGTAAGATTTTGGAAGTAGTCATTGATGATCTGAATTTCTTTAGGGTCTGTAGTGATTTTGCCCTTTTCATTCCTTGTTGTATGAATTTAGGGTTTTTTTCTTTCTGTTTTTTTTTTATTAGATTGGCTAAGGGTTTATCAATTTTATTTATTTATTCAGAGAACCAACTGTTTGATTCATTTATTCTTTATTTTGTTTTCTTCATTTCCATTACATTAATTTCTGCTCTAATCTTTATAAATTCCTGTCTTCTTTAGTCTTTGGGTTTGACTTGCTCTTTTTTTTCTAGGAGCTGGAGGTGCAGCATAAGATCATTTATTTAGGTTTGTTCTATTTTCCAAATCTGTGGCTTTACTGCTGTAAATTTTCCTCTTAAGACAACTTTCATTGTATCTCACAGGTTTTGGTAACTTTTATCTGCACTTTTGTTTGTTTGTGTATATTTTTAAATTTCTTTTTTAATTTCATCTGTAACCCACTGGTTGTATGGGGTTTTTATTTAATTTCTGTGTGTTAAAAATTAAAAAAAAATTCTGTGCATTTATGGTTTTTCTGTGGTCTCTTTTGTCCATAGTTTCTAGTTTTATTGCACTGTGGTCAGATAGTATGCATGGAATAATTTCAATTACTTTGCATGTACTTAAGCATGCTCTGTGTGCTAATATATGGTTTATTTTGGAGAACATCCCATGTACAGCTAAAAAAGAATGTGTACTCTGTTGTTGCTGGGTGCAACACTTTGTAAAAGTCCAATAAGTCCATTTCTTCAGAAGTTTGTTTTAGTTCTGTTATTTCTTTTCTGAATTTTTGCCTAATTGACCTCTCTCTTTATGACAGTGGCATGTTAAAGTCCCCCACTAATATTGTATTATTACTGATTGGATTTTTCATGTCCATTAAAATTTGTCTTATGTAAAAGACTGCTCCTACATTGGGTGTATACATATTTATAATTATTATCTCTTCCTCTTGCAGTTTTCTCTTAAGTATGTAGTGACATACTTTATCTCTTTGAATGATTTTTGGTTTGAAGTTGATATTGTCAGCAACCAGAATAGCTACCCTGGTTTGTGCTAGTTTCCTGTGGCATGGAGAATTGTTTTACATCCTTTGACTTGTGTATGTGAATTTCTGTTTGGTAAACTTTGTTTCTTGTATGCATCATCTTGTCGGGTTTTGTTTCTTAATCCACTTTGCTAGTCTGTTTCTTTTGATTGGTTAATTGAAGCCATTTATATTGATGATTATAACTGATATATATTGGCTTATCTTTGTCATGTTATTTGCCTGCTATCAGTTCCATACTTTTCCCCTCTTTTTAATTACTTGCTCTGTTTGATGGTGCCTTTCTGTTGTTCTTGAAGCCGTGGGTATTTTTTCTCTTTCTAGAATATCTGCCAGTATCCTTTGTAGGTTTTGTTTGGTGTTCACGAATTTCTTCCATTGTTCTTTTTCGTGAAATGATCCTATCTCACCATTGAATTTGCTAGATAGTTTTTCAGGGTACATCAATCTGGGTTGGAAGTTATTTTCATTCAGGAGCTGAAATATTTTACTCCAAGCTCTTCTTGATTTGATGGCTTGTGTTGAAAACTATGCCATTATTCTGATGAGCTTTCCATTTTAGGTGATCTGTTTCCTCTCTAGCAGCTCTTAATGATCTATTCTTTTGCTGAATTTCTGAGATCTTGAATGTTTGTCTAGTTGTACATTTATTTTGATGAGGGCTGTTTTGAGTTCCACTTATTTCACATCAGATTCTTTTCTCACTTTTAGAAAATTTTCTACTAGTACCTGTGCAAATAGTCTTTTAATGTCATTAGTACTGTCTCCTGCTATTTCATTGACACCTATTCTTATATTATTTGTGTTGTCTTGTAGCCATGAATTGCTATTTCCTCATCCCTATTTTCTTCTTCTTTTTTATGTGTTTAGGGCAGGGTCTACAGGGTCTCACTATGTATATTGGACTCATAGTGATCTTCCTGTTTTCAGCCTCCCAAGGGCTGGGATTACAGGTGTGCATCACCATGCCCAGTCTCCCTTGTTGTTTTTAAGAGATCTTTCCTTTCATGTTCATTAGCTGCACCACTGTCTTCAAGGTCTGAAAGTCTTTCGTCAGTTTCATTCAAGTGGCTTTGCCAGCTTTCAGTAGAATTCTTAATGTTCTGGATACATGTTTGAATCTTTTTCATGCATTTTAATTCTTTCCTGCATTGTTCATTTAGTATTTTCATCAGTTTTCTATTCTCTTCTATTTTTTAATCTATGACTTCTTTAACTGTGCTGATTGTTGTCCTTTATTTTTGTACCTGAGAGATTATTTCTGATCTTATTTCTTCTATAGCCTGATGGACTTGTTTCTCTAGTTCAGTTTCTATTATTTCAGAAAATTCAGGTGTGTGATTTTCAAATTCTTGCATGTCTTTGAATCCTGGATTTGTTCTAGAGGGCTAGAGGATTGGGATTGTCTTTTGCTCCTGCATTTTTGTCATTTTTGAAGCTCCCACTAATCACCCAGACTTAGCAGTGGTGAGAGAGCAGTGGTGTATGGGTCAGCAAGATTTCCACTACAGTCGGGAGCAAGATCAGCCTCAAGGAGGCTCTCACTACTAGTGTAGTTGACTGGCTGATAACTCAACAAAACTTCAGTGTAGGTGGTGTGTGGGGGCCAGATGCACCAGGATCCCATGGGGGGCCTAGAATCTTCTTAAATTTTTAAAAAGTTGGACCAGCACAAGCTCAATGCTCACCAGAGCCCTGTGGGCCCCTGCAGATTCTTCCTCAGTTCTTAAAATGTTGGACCTGCACCAGCACAAGCTCCATGCCTGTGCACTGGTGGCCAAGGATCAGAGCTTGGCAGAGTCCTACAGGATGCCCAGAGTGTCCTCCAAAGTATAT
>NW_004524803.1:3041938-3055980 GCF_000260255.1 Octodon degus | reverse complement strand
TATATAGTTAATGCTCAAGGAGAATGATTTTGGCACTGCTGCTTGTATAACTACAAGGATATCATTTCCCTTTTCTTGCTCATACAGTTGTATATACAAGAAAACCAGGATTTTGTTTATGGTTTTGCTTTATCTCCCATGGGACTTGCCAATGTTCTCAATTTAATTTAAGGCTTAAGTGCAATGGGATGACTTTGGCTTCACTATAAAGTCACATATTCATGAGAATATCAGAGAAATGCTGTATTGATTCTGATATCCCACAAACTATTCAGTTTCAGTTGATAGTTCTACTTTGTTCAAATACATTGCATGTTTTAAATTCTCATCATGCATCTTTGTGAATGGGAATTTAACACTTTGTAGCAGCATTAATCATATGGGAAATCTGGGTAGATCTGAATAGCCCTTATTTGGTGTTGTTAGTCAGATTTGCTTTTCTTTTCATGAAGATGAATTAAGTCTTTCATGGAAATAGAATACTGAACACTACTGAACTCAGTGATGAGATTGTAAGTAAGTAATAAAATTTCAACTGTCTTTCATTGTCAACTGCTAGTGTTTCTATAAGATGATCAGGGGCCACATTGCTGTAGAGATTTGGTCCTCTAAGTATGTTGGCAGTGTTTGGCCTCCACTCAAACCCTGACTGGCATGGAATTTGTTTTTCTTTGAACACTGCTCCAAGACTTGAGTAAAATGATTTGTATCTGGGTCTGTTTTGCCTCTCAGGTAGTATCATACTCCCTTGCAAAGACATTGCCAGGAATAATGTCTGTTGGAAGGGAAAGGAAAGGGAGGGAGGGAAAGAAGGAGAAGGGAGAAACAGAGCGTATCAGTCTGACTTTATATTTCAGAATTCTGATAAAGAAAGCAGGACTTACTGTGGAATTCATTAAATAAATATTCCATTGCCGAGATAATTATACTCAAGTGTTCTGGTACAAGATGGAAAAGATCTAATTTGATGGTTATACATAGATAACTACAAGTGGAATATTTGGCCACAGTATGAATTGGTACATAAAAGGAAATCTTGTGTGCTACATTGATGGATAGTAGACTACAATTGTCATTCTGAATGTCACTGTTCCCGTGTAGTTTTCAGAGAATGTATTTGATCCAGATACCACAATCTAAAACTGACACTAATCAGCCCTACTCCAAAATAATATTTGAGGAAGAGTGAAAAAAAGTCAATCTATTTATTTAAGATTCAAGAAGGACTGGTTGCTTCTATGAAGATGTTCCAAGATGCAGATTTACTTCACCTGAAAATTAGTGAATCAGAAACTTAGAGGTCAATTGGTAGAATGATATGCCTCTTAGAGAAGTTTCTCAAGTGATGTTTATGCACACAAGCATTCGAAGACAAGTGCAAGAGCAGGACCCGGCAGCTTTGGTTGATGGGTTGTCAGATGGTATATAAGAAAGATAGGCTCAAAGTATCCATTCCAGGATGGAACTAAAACCATAGATTTCAATAACTAACCCTTGAATAATAAACACTTTTCATCAAAGATTGTTTTATCTTCCTCTCCCTACCCTTACATTTTAGCAAAGTACATTTCCTACATAGATGCTGAGCGATTTTGTGGAATGGGTAAATGAATAGTTCAACTATGAAAAGCATCATATATTCTGGTTTGATGGAGCAGTTATTGGCTTTACCTCATTATCTAATGTCCTTTCCAGTGTCACATTTCTATTAAAAACTTCTGTCTCTCTTTATGGCTCCAAAGTACCCACAATGTTACTATTTTTATTAGTTGTATTAATACAAGACAAGCAGACTTAACTTCCGGCTTTGGCCATGGGCTCCCCGCTACCAGGATGAATGAGGTGAACAGAGTTCTCACTTGTAACTTGTGGTTTAAACTCCAAAGTGACCAACAGTGACCCTCTTTTTTCCCTTATCCTATTCCAGCTGTAGCATAATTAACACTTCTCTTTATAGAACAGCATGTGGAGAGCTTGCTGATAAAATAAGCACCTTGGGACCCAAACAGCTAAGGGCAGCTAACCCTACCCAGTCTCAGATGGTGAAGAGGAGGCAATGAATGCCACTATCCCTGTGAGCTCCTTGGTGGCCCAACCTGCCATGCCATGACCCAGACT
Source organism: Octodon degus (assembly GCF_000260255.1). NCBI lineage: Eukaryota > Metazoa > Chordata > Mammalia > Rodentia > Octodontidae > Octodon > Octodon degus. The sequence continues at coordinate 3,053,862 of NW_004524803.1, read as the reverse complement.
GGCACCTAAGAGGTGCACCAAGCTGCTGTACTACCAGCTAGCAAGATCAGTAGAAAGTGTGGAAAGTTATATGTTAGGTATATACAAATATGTGCCGGAAATATAGACCAAGTAGTCCTGCCAAAGAACATAGAACCATGTAATTGGAGCACTGTTGTTACTGTGGTTTTTTTTCAGAAGTTTGCATGGTGCTAATCTTCAACTATTTACTTATTTTACTGTTCGTTAATTCTATTTTATTTTGCAATAAACCCTTTCAGCAGCAATATGATGAAGAAAATGAAATTTTATGTTCAATGAAATTCAAGTTCCAATCCTATTTCATAAAATATTTGTTGACCACTGATGTCCACATAGAGGCCACATGACTTCATGAAGTCACTGGCCACATAGGTTAGTGACTTTACTGGCCTAATGGAAACCAGAAGATGCAAATCTGCTATAAACATTAATGTGTCCTTGGGTTTAACTATATGAAATTGCTATTTTATGAGTTAAAAGATGTTTCATAATTAACTTTAAACATGAACAGTGGCAGAGGTACATATTTAAGTCATTCACTGACTTTTCATTGAATCAGATGAGTGTTTTTATAAACTAATGTGTTAGTTTTTTAATTAGTTAGTTTTTATGTGTTACCAAAAGTTAGCACTGACTCCTTTAATAGTATACAACCTTGCAAAGATTTAAGTGATGGCAAATTGTATTAGTGAATATCAGTTAAGTGAATTACAACTTGAATCCAAAATCCAAATGGTAAAATGCAATGATAATATGAATACAAATTTTATTTTATTTATTTATTTATTTATTTATTTGAGAGAGAGAGAGGCCAGCTCAGCCCACCAGGGGGCGGGGCTGGCTGGCATGTGGTGCTGGGGGATTGAACCTCGGTCCCTGATGCTTTGATAAGCTTGTTCTAAGTAGGTGCTTTAGACCACTGAGCCATCTCTCCAGCCCTGAATACAAATTTTAGAAAAATGATTTTTATGGTAAATAATTCTCCTTTGAAATTACGAAAATCATGAGGTAGAAAAGTACTTGCAATTAGCTCTACCATACAAATAATACACAAATGCACTAAAGTGAACTGTACAGGAACTATAAAGCTTTAGTTGCTGAAATGTACAAATACTTTTATATGTACACAGACCAATAGTACTGTACTGTGAAAGGGTAAAGAATGCTATGTTGTAAAAATAAAATTAATTTCACATGGAAACATGTTTCTGATCTTCAATTTAGCATTGGAATTTTTTGAACATTAATGAACTACTTTGTAAGTCCTACATATTTAATGTACAGAAACTTTTTTTTAATGCATCTGGTTGTTACAGGGTCTCACTATGCTTCTCAGCCTTCTAGTGATCCTCCAGTTTTTCAGCCTCTCCAGTGCTGGTATTAGAAACATGCACAACTACACCAGGACTCTGTGGCTGGGGACAGGGCTGGCACCAGCATGTGATACCAAAGCTGGAACTGCGGTCCATGTGCTTGCCTAAGCTTGCCTGCCTAAGCAGGCTCTTTGATCCACTGAGCTATCTCGCAGGCCCTCCAGGAAATTTTTTGTGTGACAATCTTCCACTTTTAGGTTATAGATTTTAAATATGTATGTGTAATACATGTGTGGTATTGGCTGGTGTGCTGTGCTGTGTATGTGTATATGTATGTTTATGTGTACATAGTATTCCCTGATTGTAAATGATATACAGACAAAGATCAATTAATGATATTAGCAATGTCAAATATATTTACCATAAGAAGGTTGCAGAGACCCAGCCCAGGCCCTGAACGTTTGTGGGAGAGTTTCTACTCCACTGCACCCACCAGACCCCTCTGGACCCAGCACATGTGAAGCATACAGGCCTGGTGTGAAGCTCTCCAGCTGAAGTCCCTGCAGAGAGGCTAGGGGCCAGGACCACACAGTTAATCCAGGAGCAGAACATCTTGCCAGAGGGGCACAGTGGGTTCACTTCCATGGGCTGCAGCAGGAAGGAGCTGAGCACAGCAGCCAGACACAAGCCCAGCACATTGGGATGAGTTCAAACTTCATAGATCCAGACCTGGTAAGCTGAGACACTTTGCTAGATGCAGATTTATGAGAGCAACCTCCCTCTTTCTCTCTTGAGCAAGAGAGGAGCCAAAAGGTAACCGGGGTGAACTAGTCCGCCTGGAAGACCCCAGGTACATCAACAGGAAGTGATCAGACAGAACTTAGGGGAACTAACTGAAATACAAATTCCTAATTTAATATTGGCTTGGCTATACAGACATAATGTTTGCTCTTACTGTCTAAAATACAAACTCATTAGTTACAAAAGTTTGTCAACTGCTAAATATCACTACCCATTATTAGTGTTCCTAATTGTAGCTCTGTAAATACAAAACTATAACTACCTTAACCATATAATCTCTCTTGAGTAAGAATTTCAGTAGGTGCTAAGGTTATAGCTGCACCAAAGCTCTACACCAAAGGTCAGAGGACAGTGTTATACAAAATGACAAAGAAAAGGAGCAAAATGCAATCTCAATCCCTGAGCTCATCCAGAACAAGTACAGAGAATACTAGCACAGAGCAAATTGGGAATCACACAGCTGAAATGTCTGAAGTAAAGAATCAAAAGCAGAAAAATATAGAGAAGATCAGATCAGAAATAATCTCTGAAGTCAAAAAGAAAGGAAAACTGTAATGAAAGAATTAATAACTACTTCTAAAGAAGACACTGATAAAAAAAATTGGAGGAGAATAGAACAGTGACAGAATCCTTGAATCAGTAATATAGGAAAGGAATAGATTGCAGGAAGCAGAGGCAAAGAGATGTAGAGGAACTTAAAATCTCAATCACAAGCTTGCAAAACCTTTTGAGTGAAAGTGGAGAGTTTCAGATCTTGAAGACAGCATTGCAGCTAGTGAAAACGTGAGAAAAGATCTCATAAAGAACTAGGATGCAGGAAAATATTATTTGTCACTTGTAAGATGGTACAAATCTGAACAACGTGAGACTAATAGAAGGTTTCAGACAATTTTGTGGAAATTTTTAAAATACTAGAAAGATATTGAAAATAATTCAATCATCAGAAAAACCCCAGGGATATATTTTAAAACATAAATAAGATATTAATAAATAATACATGATAAAATTGTAAAGATTTATTTAAGATTTTTTGTTTAGAAGATTGATTTGATGAGGTGTTTTAAAATATTGTTTAAATTTGCATAAATTATGACATTTGCTTTTAAGAACATTTTTTCAAAATTGTTTTTGAATATAACCATTTTATGACTCCACTTATTACAAAAACTGATTTGTCATTTGATAAACATTGATAAAATTATATAATTGAGTGAGTTTCAGAGTGCCTGTCCTTTCATTCTCACATGTGCATCCGCTTTGATGATAAATTGTAGTGCTGTAGCATTGAATGTTTCCACCTTAAACGATTCTTGTGAGCTGCGTTACAGTTTTCCAGGAAGTGACGAGCTTCCTGTTCTCAGAAGTACAGAAAAACAGGACAAAATTGGCTCTCATGTGAGACCCTTTGGGTGATACCTGAATCAGGAGAGACACTCCTCTCCAAGGGTCTTAGTCTATCACACTCTGACTGTAAAATCACTTTTTATTTCTTTAGATGAAATTGGCTCAGAGAAAAAATGCAAAGCTACTGTTTATTAATTTTTATCCAGCAAGTAAGAAAAGGGGGGTTAAGGGGGAAAAGAAAAAATGAATGAAAAGGCAGGCAAAAAGAGAGAAGGAGGAAATGCGTGACAAGAGAAGGAATAATCTAAGAAGCAAGGTGGTCTCTCCAAGACAATGCTGACAGGTTGCTCGCCTCTGGAACCATCCCTAATTTCTACTGGTGAGCTCCATCACAGCGTGTCCATTTTTATATGATGATCTGTATAGCAAGAAATGGGCCAGGGCTCAAGCACAGTAACCCATGCAACATAGTCAAGACATCTGCTGGTGGCTCCGGAGAAGCATTCACTATCCAAGATTGCTGCTGCCCGATAACCAGTAGCCGCTGGTGCGCAGACTGCAGAGACCAGCTGAGTCGTAGGTCACTGATACCATAGAGAGAAGGAGGTCACAGATGATTTTGTGGAAAAGTTTAAAAGATTAGATCTACCTGGAAAATAAGTTATGACAAAAATTCCAGGGTAGTTGCCACTGCGAGTGCAGACCCGCCTATGTCGGTATCTCAGTGGAGCACCGTGGTAAGGAGCCTGACCTGCCAAGGCCTCTTTCAGCTCCACGATGTTGCCTGAGCTGTTCTACTGTGATAGGAGCACAGCACGTGAATCCAGGTGGACTTTGAATCCAAGCACAGGTCCATGACTTATAGCCTATGTGGTCCTGAACAACTTCCTGAACTTGTCTAATCCTGTCCTCTCGGGGCCAGGGAGATGGCTCAGTAGAATAAACACTTTCCTGGCAAACATAAGGGCCTGAGTTCAATCCCCGGGTCTGCAAAAAAACATAATAAATAAATAATCCTGTCCTCATGTGTATGGTATAGATGGTATCTTATTTCATTATGTCTTTGTAAGGATGAAATAAATCTGTCTGATAATACAGAGTAAGCACTCATGAAATTGCAGTTATTATTGGTTGCAAGCATTCGTACTATTACTATCATTATTGTCATCAGGAACATCATTATTACTACTTTCATGATGAGGTGGTGTTGTGGTTTTCCCTTTTTACCTGCAGAACTTCAAAATCATGATCGTCACTTCATTCCCTCATCCACTCAGTCAGTCACCAAATGTTCATCACATTGCTTAATAATTTTTATAGAGCAAGTAAGATATGTGGGTTTGAAAGGCAACTAAGACATATTGTAAGACTGCATGTCTGGTGGGAAGATTAGATGTTCTGCCTTTTAAAAGGCATTCTTTACTGAGAGTTGACACAAATGATGTATCCTAGCATACACCACAATGTGTAGAACATCATTGAAAAACTAGCAAAAAAATACTTGCTCTACAGGAGTAAATGAATTAACAAAATGATAATTAGAGTAATACAGATGTGTAAGATTAATTGTGCTACCCTGAAATGGCCCTTGGCTTATCACTAAATTCTCTATGGAGAACTTCTCCTTTTAATATTTTCTATTTTGCAACCCTAATGCTCTTAAGATAGCTAAATTTAAGGCCAGCCAGATAGCTGAGAGGATTAAAGCACCTGCTTAGGCAGATGCAGGGACTAGGGTTTCATCCTCAGCATGCCATGCATGCCCTGCCCCTGGGGCACACTGAGACAGCAACTGAGACTGGGCATGGTGGCATGCACTTGTAATCCTAGCACTTGGGAGGATGAAAACTGGAAGATCACTATGAGTCTGATCTGTGTAGTGAGACCCTGTAGATCGTTTATAAATACATTAAAAACAAAAAAGATAGCTAAATTTAAAAATACTATTTTCCACTTACTACTGACAATCAAAATCATTCAATATTATGTTTTAAAAATTAAATATCATCTTTTCTTTTTACTTGAGACAACTGCAGCCATTTTTTTCTCACTTAAAAACCATAAAGATGTGTCATCAAAACCCCAGTTTTCCTCCATCACTCCCAAGCCTGATGACAATTCTAATTCTCCTTTCCTTTTGCCAACCTCCAAGAGCATCACCTTGCATCTATCTCAACCCCATCTCTTCTCTGGTCCTGATAACCCTTGTCCCAAGTTCAGTTCTCCTCTTATACTCTTCATTAATCTTATTTTTACCTTTGGGATCTTTCTCTGATTTGCTCGAGCAGGTAGGCTTTCACTTTTCACCAAAAGTCATCACTGAATTCTGCCATACAGCCCTATGTTCTTGCTTACTAATCTCCTATCCCTATTCTCTTTCCAGGCTCTTGTAGACCACACTCAGATAAGCCCAGTTCTCCCCTATCTTCACAAAGTTGTCACTGAATTCTACATATTTATCTAACTGCCACTTAAGACTCTCCTATCCTTCATTACATCAAGTCCCATATGGCAGTGTTTTAACAGTCTCCAATCTGAGACTTAACAGATGTAGTCCCAGAAAAAGTGCTTATGGTATCTCATGCAATGCATAGCATGTGGTGGTGCTGTGTTCCTTGCTCACAGATTCCCCTTTTCTGCTTAAGACCCACGTAAGGGGGCTTCATCTAATCCATAACAACCACCCCCACATCTTTAAAGCTTAGCTTCAGGAAATCATGTCTCTATTTTTTCACCTGTTTGTAATATGAATAAAAAAGTCTTCAGGGCTAGCCAGATAGCTCAGTGGATTAAAGGGCCTGCTTAGGCAGACACAGAGACCAGGGGTTCAATCCCTGGCCTGCCATGTGGGCAGCCCCCTACCGTCCCCCCCCCAGGGATGCATTGAGACTGGTCGTGTTGGCCCTCCTGTAATCCCAGCACTTGGGAGGCTGAAGAACACAAAGGATTACTACAAGTCCCATCTGTGTAGTGAGACCCTGTAGACCCTGTACTAAATACATTAAATAAATAAATAAATAAATAAATAAAATCTCCAATATCCAAGCATAAAGAATTGGCTAACCACATTCTGATACATCCACTCAATGACATGATATCTATTCTTAAGTAGTGTTATCATGTATTTATAGTTATGATATGGAAAGCAATTCATAATCTATTCTTAATTGGGAATGGCAAGCTTATGGCATGCATATAGCCTGATATCACTTAAGTAAGTCCTATACATTTGTACATTTGCATATTGGCACATGACAGCATGCATCATTAGTGGATTCTTTGTAGTTGGATAATTAAGTTGTTTCTTTCTACTTTTTCAGGCTACAAATAAAGAAGAAGATAGATGTGATTTTTTCTAACGTACCTTGGTTGTTGCAGGGTCTCACTGTGCAGCTTGGACTTAGAGTGATCCTTCTGTTTTCAGCCTCCCCAAGCACTGGGATTACAGGTGTGCCCCACCACGAACAGACTCTGGCTGGCTCAGCCCACCCTGGGGGTGGGGCTGGTGTGTTATGTGATGCTGGGCATTGAACCATGGTTCCTGCGCTTGCCTAAGATTGCCTAAGCTTGCCTAAGCTTGTCTAAGCAGGTGTTTTAGTCTGCTGAACTATCTTGCCATCCCCTAGACATGATTTCACATGCTCTGGAGATATATGTTAAGTTTTAATTATTAATAGGTACTAGGAATACATATTAAAATTGATAAAACAAAGCAAGCCCTACATTCACAGTACTATATGAGGTACCAGGCAAGTTGATGTCCCACATGAATGCTCCTTCATGGGAGGTGATGCCCTGAGCCTTCAAGTGGCAAAACACAGCAATTCTCTTCGTAAATGCACTCAGCATGTATCCATATCTGCTATCAATGTGCAATAGCTTTTCAACTATCTTTGTGTTTATACTAATTCTAAATAGGACCAATTGTTTAAACGCCACTTCTTGCCATAATCACTAGGGTCGATGTACAAGTGTTGGTGTAGCTTGGATTCCTGGGAAAAAAATTGCATACAGAGTCAAACGCACTTGTAAAATCCAAACAGAGTCTTTTATTAGTGAACCCTAATGACCCACAATCAAGGCTAAACATCTTGACTAAACAATTATCTTTGGGAATTGAAATGTAAACGGAAAGAAAATTCATTGTTTGCCCTGAGTCTGTGTGGCTATTCCTGTCTGACAATAACACAGCTCCATACATTCCATCAATATTATAAAGTTCTTTTATATTAACACTTTAAATGTTATCAGTTTTTCATTTAGAAAACAAATGAATAAATTATAACATTGTATATATATATAGGAATAAATTGCCTTTCCTATAAGCAATACCCATATAAACTACGTAGGAAATAGAGGCTTTATTTCTAGAACCACATACATAAAATGCCTACTAAATGTTATTTTCCCACTCATGTTTCCAAATCAGTTGCCCTATCTAGTACCACCATGTGAATGGCTTTGCAAAACTTGTTCCTAGTCCTCTGTATAATAGTCCTTAGGATTGCTTTCCAAGAATACCTTATGCCACTGCTGAATAAAGTTCAAGAAATAAACTTTAAAAAAAACATTAAAATGGTTCAGATGGCAAATTTTATATGCATTTGACCACAATAAAATGATAAATTAAAATATCACTGAAGCTACTAAGGAAGTCATCCAATGGGGGAAAAATAAATGAAGGTATGCACGTGTGCCTTTGAAAGAAGGAAATTTCACAGAGGGTTAGTTTCTGCCTTTACACTGAGCTCCATGGAAATGAGATGAGAATAAAGCTGAAAAAGAAATGGATCTGCTGCATTTTATACATTTCTATTTGACAGGTCAAAGTCAGTACCATTTATTAAAACAGAACACTGCAGTAGATGATTTTACTTCGTGGGGACATTATTTGCAGACTGATTTCCTAAAACTCTTACTATACTCATCATGAATATGGAATAATCTCAGTAGCCTCCATTTTAAGAATCAAATGACTTAGCTACACAAGCCCTTTGCAGAGTTAAATTCAAAATAAATTTTTTTCTAGCTTGTGTTTTACAACAGTGAACCTGTATGAATATGGAGTCAAACAACATTCCTCAATGTTGATGATGTTAGGAGAATATTAGTGTATGCTTACCTGTCTGGTGCATGATTTATTTACTGTCCAAATTATTGATTCTGTTTATAAAAAGTGTAAATGTCTTTACATGGAACCCAAACAAATGGAGAAAGAAGCATAATAAAAAAGAAATAGTGAGCAATTATTATAAGAAACTTTTTAGTCTCTTACTTGGCCATCTGTCTTCAATTTCAGGCATGTTGTTTTTGAGTAGTGTCCCATTGTAACCAAATAAAATAGGGTAGTCAAGTTAATGAGCTATGACAAATACCGTCATAAATGTGATGTATCACGAAGGACAAGCCACCCAAGACGCAAGGCAGCTACTGTTCTCTGTGAAGCTACTGGTTTCCCACTCTGGGGAAAAGAGCTGTCTCATTTATCTCTGTATTTATCATAAACTCTTATACTATTGCCTGATGCTGTCCCTCCTCTTTTGACCTTGGCCCCTGGAGGAAAACAAAAGATGCAGGGAAGACACAGAGAGATGCAGGTAAATAAGAGAAAAGTCGAATTTTCATTCCTCTGGAAGAAAAAATGTGTTCTTAACTTTTATGACCAGTCAAATTCCTTAGTAAATTACAAAGACAATTTTGCAAACAGAAACAGAGGTTGGCCAACTTAGATTCTAGCTGTGACTTAGTATGTTCCTCTATTGAATCAAAGACCTTTCCTCAGAAAGCAACCATTCATTTTACATTCTTTGCTTTTGTTTAAAATACATATAACTAGGTACTATTCTGTACATCACTTAGTTTAATTCTTTGCTCATGAAAAATTATTAAAAATGGTATTAGGAATAAAATGCATGGTATTAACTGCGAGGCTTTAAGATACTGCACTATAGGAGTCTAGATTATGCTCAATCCACTTTACTTTTGTCTAGAAAGTATTGAATTATTTTTGCACGGTGCTTGATTGTACAGCTCATTAGTATGAAATACTAAAGGTCTCTTTGTAAATTCATTTCATTCTCAGGATTTACTTTTACCGCTTATTCCACTTTAACTACTCAAGTGAAAAAATTATCCTCTGTTTATTTGAGGTGATTTAGGATAGAAGATAATTCCTCACTGTCTCGATTACTCTTCTCTCGTTGTTGGGACAAATACTCAACACCCAAAGGTAAAGAAGGAAGAGTTTATTTAGCTCACAGTTGCTGGAGGTTTCAGTCCATACTTGGCTGGCTCCAAGCAGAATGGCACATGGCAGAGGGCAGCAGTTCATGGCAGTGGCAAAGAGCAAGAGAAAAATGGAAGGAGAGCAGCAACAATAATGGCAACAGAGAGAGAGAATCTGTCTCTCTGTCTCTCTTATGTTACATTCAAGTTATCTACCTCAGGCTGGGTGTAACACACACACCTGTAATCTCAGTAGTACTAAACTGCATAATCCCAGTGGATCATAGATAAATCTCAAACTCTAGAAGTCCCAACTCCATGACTGCATGAGGCTTTGCAGGGACAACTAGACACAAACCATAACACTCACTCGTAAGTGCTAAAAACCAGCATGATCATTTCATTTGCATAATTCTCCATTTCCTTCAGGTTTGTCCTACCTAGCATCAGTGTGGTGGGCAGAATTTTGTGATTCCCAGCCTGTGATGGAACTCTTTTATTCCCCTGCCCTGCAATGAGAACATGATTCTGAATATGAAGGATTTCACTCCCATGATCAGACTATCTTGCATGATAATGTAGAAAGATTATAAAAATAATTAAGATTCCAAATCAGTTGGCTTTCAGTTAATCAAAAAGGAACTCCTGTAAACCCTACCTTATCAAGTCAGTCATGAAAAGGGACTAGGCCCTTCATGAAAAAAATATTCTAAATTTGAGGGAATTTTTTTTACCTTAAAGGAGCAAACTATCATTTTTGGGAAAAAGTCCTCTGCAGAGGATGGTAGGTAACCTAGGACTGACAGTAACCCTAAAATGGAAACTTCCAAGGACCTGTAGATATGAGTCTAACAGCTTAAGTTGTTAGAAGTCTTCCACCAACATGAATGGGCTTGAAGAGGCCCCTGAGCCTCAGGTAGGAACATGGTCCTGCCAGCACCTTGCTTTTAGCCTGCTGAGACTGTGAGCAAACAACCTCTCATCTGTACCCAGATTTGTGAAGTAATAACTCTTTATTGCATTATGTGACTACATTTGAGATAATATCATACAGTAAAGGAAAAATGGCACATATCCATAATATTAATCCATCCAGGACATTGAAGAGTATTTGATAATTATTTTCCTAGTTAATCCTCAGCATCATGTCCACCTTCTTGCTGGTCATGACATATTAATTGCATTGTGTCCTTCAAGACTCATTTGGTCTTTGGAATAATCAAGCTGAAATCTAGATGTTCCTCCTTCCATTTCACAGATGAAAAAACTGAAATTCATAATAGTTGACTAGTTTGAGGCTATATCTTTAAGAAGTAGTTTTTTTCAAACCCAAAGCCTCAAATACGCTAAGCAAGCTCTCTATACAGAGCTGTACTTCCATTCAGTAGAAACATCTGAAACTCTATTTCAAAATTCTTTCCATTTTGGTAGGAATGTAGTCAAAATTTACTTTTGATGAAATTAACCCTCCCACTTCTGAGCTGGCATAACTCCTGTCTATGCTGTTGTTATTCAGGTTTCCTATTAGAGTCAGAGCACCTTTGGGTCTATCTTGTAGCTTTCTTCTCAAAGTGTCATACTGGCAGAGTACCTCATAACTGGGAAGTAGTTTAATAATTTTTTAAATTAATGAATGATTTTACTGAGGTTTACTTGATTACGTGGATGGGGGAGACAAATAAATGTATTAATGTTCTGCAAATTATAATGGAGTGCAGAGGGGAGAAAAAGATAAAAAAGAAACTGATCAAAAGAAAGAACAACTGGGATGGGGAAAAGAGAAAAGAAGGAAGGGAAATATACATGTATATATACTCATATGTATATATATATATATGACATATTATATATGTATACATATATATGACAGTTAAGATAATTGTACTACTGTTTCTATTAGCTTATTAAAAGAAATGGTGCTTATATTGCTTGATCAACTTTGCATGCCTGTATCTGATAATCTGAGCAACTACTTTGAAGATAATAACATGCGATATATTATATATAGGACCATTTTCCTATCATCTTGTTCAGAGATTCTGTATCATTTTCATTGGTTTTTTTTTCTGTTTAAAATAAAAAAGAAAGCAGGTGGCTTTTAAAACCAAATGCTGGGGCCAGCTAAATAACTCAGTGAGAGCCAGGGAGATGGCTCAATAGAATAAATGCTTGTCTGGCAAGTACAAGTGCCTGAGTTCAATCCCCGGTTCTGCAAAAAAA
>NW_004524803.1:3031754-3041768 GCF_000260255.1 Octodon degus | reverse complement strand
TGTAATCCCAGCTCTTGGGAGACTGTAAACAGGCAGATCACAAGTCCGATCTAGTAGTGAGACCCTGAACACCCTGTAGACCCTTTCCTAAAATGCAAAAAAGCAAACAAACAGACAAGCAAAATAAAACCAAATGCCAAGGGAAAAGGTTATGCTTCTAAGACAGTATTTACAATATTTATTAATGAAATATGTATAGCACTGTCATAGACTCAAACCAAATCACCAAATAAAATCCTGATTCATGAAATATAAAACAGCATTAATGAAAGATAGTTTTAGGACTGTGGTTTCATTTAAGACTTCAGAAATATAACCATCTATTTCATCTTGCTTCTGGGTCACTCACACCGTGGAGACAGCTATCTCCAAAATTAAACCACAGCAACACCTATAGATGGAAAACCCATGGAGTCTATAATCAATGTAAAGATATTCCATGGCTCAGAGTATAAAGCACATGGAAAAGTTTTCCTGGAAAACGGTGACCAGCGTAACTGCCTGAGTGACCCTGCAGACCACAGCAGACTCACGGGGTATGTCACCAAGGCTTTCTGCCTTGCTCTCTGTCCCCACCTGAAGTTTCTGAAAGGAAGATGAATGACAAAACTTGGATTACGTGTGACACTTGACTCAGATAGGCTGGCCATCAAGCAGGGAGCAATGGCCAGCCCTTCCCTCCCAGCACATGAATGATCTGAACAGTTTCTTGGCTCTGGCGATCCATGGGGGTGGCTGCGAGCTTGGGGAGGGCCCTGTCATCGCGGATCTCACCTTTTACATTCTGGAGAACATTGCATAGACAGAGACAACCTCAGTTTTTTCTGCTCTGACCTGTTGCGACAAGAGTCATACCCAAATCATTTGCACTTTAAAGCTGGAAGAGTAAGTTTTTGTTAACATTATTAATGGAGGGAGGACCTAAGAAGGTGGAAATGGGTTTTGGAGACAGGGTGGGAAAGGAGAACAGATGTTCCATAACCCTATGTCTCCCATGCATCATCCACCAAGAAGACCCGGACATCTTATGCTACCTTTGCAGCGAGTCCGCTTCTGAAGAATTCCGCACCACTGTGAAGATTAGTCCTGATCATGTGCTCAGAAATTCTCAAATGAGCACAACCTTCACCAAGAGTGGGGTGGGAGAGCAAAGGGAAAGCAAACTATGAAACACACACACACAAAGATCACAGCAACAATCCCTTCCCCAACTCCAGTGACCATCGTATCTCTTCCAAAGGACTCAGCAGCACCCTATATTGGAAGGAACCAGAATACCACTCTGATATCCTCATTGTTTTAAACTTTACACTGTTTTAAAGGCTCCCCCCTCCAACTGTCAATAATAAATAACTTCTGGGTTCTTGAAAAAAATAGCTATTATTGTTATGTTCTAAATCCTCAGGATCTGGCACAATATTTATATGACGATAACAGGTAAAATATATTTATTTCTTCAGATTAATTCTCCAGCTGTCAAAAGCTCATAATTGAATAAGATCAGCTTTAAGTTTCAAACATGCCAGGGGTCAGCAGTCCCAAGGACAGATCAGCCACTAGGACAATTACAGAAGACATGCAAATTTTGAGGATTTAGGTATTTCTTGCCTTTGATCTTCTATTGAACAAAGGGTATAAAAAATGCACACTTCCTGGAACACAGTTTTGTTTTTGTAACAAAAATTTTGGGGTCAGGAGATCTTGACTTTTGCATTTAATTTAGTTTTCATTTTAGAAAAAAATAACCAGCGTGAATACTATGGAAGCACGAGCACCATACTGAAAGGACAAAACTAGGAAATGGACCAAATGTCATCCAAAAGAAACTGTCCTGGAATGTTATGTACTCTGGTTTCAGGCTTCATAATAAATGAGCCCACACTCTAAGTCTCAAACTGGAGTCAACAAATGACCTTGACCCTAGCCCTAAATATCACAGTCAAGGCAAAATTTATGAACCAAGCACTTATTAATGACATATATTATCAATGAAATTACATATTCTCTATTTGTTAGTTTAGTCAGTTCTGGTATTTAGTTCAGAACTTCTGGAAGCAACAATTATTCTTGGATAAAAACATAGGTATTCTTTATCTATAAAACAATAATTTTTCAAAAGTATACTAGTAGAATGAAAGAATAAATACTAGTTCTAAAGAAGTTGAAATTATCACTAAACTTATGACTAACACATTGTAAAACTCTGGCGAGTCTACCACAAACTTTTTTTTTTTTTCAGTACCAGGGACTGAACTCAGGATCGTGTGTTTGCCCAGCAAGTACTTATTCTAATGAGCTATCTCCCCAGTCTCTATCACAAACTTCAAAACAGGTTTGTCAAATAAAATAAAAACACCCACTGGCTGTTGAGATAACTCAGCGGACTAAGGGCCTGCTTTGGCAAGCACAGGGACTAGGGTTTGATTCCCAGTCCCTCATGCCAAGCGGCTCCTGCCCCCAGGTTGCATTGAGCAGGCAACTGAGTCTGGGCATGATGGCGCATGCCTATAATTCCAGCGCTGAGGAGGCTGAAAACAGGAGGATTACTACGAGTCTGAGCTCTATAGTGAGACTCTGTACCAAATACATAAAATGAAAAAAATCAATAAATAAAATAAAGACACCTAGTAAAATTTGAATTTTAGATAAGTTTCAAACAGTTTTTAATGTAAGTTTACATCAAATATGGCATGCACATATTTATATTAAAATCATTGTTTTACTGAAATATGAAATTATCACTAAACTTATGAATGGCGATCCATGGGGGGGAGGGTCTGCGAGCTTGGGGAGGGCCCTGTCATCGTGGAGCTCACCTTTTATATTCTGGAGAACATTGCATAGACAGAGACAACCTCAGTTTTTTCTGCTCTGACCTGTTGCGACAAGAGTCATACCCAAATCATTTGCACTTTAAAGCTGGAAGAGTAAGTTTTTGTTAACATTATTAATGGAGGGAGGACCTAAGAAGGTGGAAATGGGTTTTGGGGACAGGGTGGGAAAGGAGAACAGATGTTCCATAACTCTATGTCTCCCATGCATCATCCACCAAGAAGACCCGGATATCTTTTGTTGCTGCACAACAAAGTATCTTGAATTTTTATTTGTTAAATCTAGCAAACCTACTTAAAAAATAGTAGAATGAAAGCATCATAAATTTTCCAAATTGAAATAAAGTTTAATTTTCATTGGTTTGGATGTTACCTAAAAAGGAAAGAACAGCAGAATAAATAAATAGTTTCTTATTTCTGAATTGGTCTACTCATATTGTTTTGGAGGAAAAAGTAAGATTCTAGTAATAATTATCCTAACAAAGACAATAAAGGTTGCCAAGTTTCTTAGATATCTAACCTTTAGTCACATTTAAACAAATTTTCCAGCTTCACTGAGGTATAATTGACCAATAGAACTGGATATATTCAAGGTATACAATAAAGTTAGCAGACACATTTAACTTCACTGTGTATGTATGAAATAAATTAACACAGCAATTGTCATATGCAGTTATTCTTTGTGTATATGTATGTGCAGAGAAAACTCTTAAGACGTGCTGCTTTAGTAGATTTTTTAAATTAATTTTATTGAGAAAGAAGTAGCAAATGAGACAGTTTCAAAACAGGTTAGTAGGTCAGTTACAATAATTGATACATTGCGTATTGTTGTCTTTGTAGTAGTTATTCATAGTACAAGATACAGACATGATGTCTAAACACTCTAAGTGCAAACTTTCTTCTCATTGAAATAAGAGAAAGTAGCTGTATATCTATTCTAACTATTTTGTATATACAGATATATATATTTTTTCAGTACTAAATGGTCCATCATTTATATCCCTCTTTTTTGTTTACTTTTGTCAGAGATGGGTATTCCATTGCTATTCATCTATTGTAGGTGCATGAATTCAGCAGAGTAATCCAATATAGTCCAGTAGTCTACAATAGTAGTAGATTATCCACATGGCTGTCAATGTCAGAAGTTGTTGACTTGAGCCTTTTACAGCTCAGCAGATGTTAAGCAAACATCTTAAAGTTTATTCTAAGTGCCATGAAGTGCCCCTAAAAGGTTTCAAGCCAGAGAGTGACAGGATTTGAAATATGTTTCAAAAAAAATCATCTCAGGGCCTGCAATATAGCTTAATGGACTAAGAGCTTGCTTAGGTAAGTGCAAGGGTCAAGGTTTGATCCTTGGCACCGCATGCTGCACCGGTCCCACCCCTGGGCACACTGAGCTGGGGATGGAGTCCAGGCATGATGGCGCACAATTGGAATCCCAGCACTAGGGAGGCAGAAATCAGGATGATCACTGTGAGTCTGAGCTGTGTAGTGAGACCCTGCACAAAAATAAAACATAATAAATAAAATAAAATAAAATAAAATAAAAAATAAATAAAATTATCTCAACTGTTTCAAAGAGGTAGACTAGTCTGTAAACAATTCCCAAGAAACATTGGAAACACAGTGCTAGAGACTTTGACCCCAAGCAGAAGAGATCTTTATAGCCTGCCTCATGAAGGAATGAGGTTGTCTGAGATACATTTTGGAGACAAAGTTGATAAAACTTCTTCATGCGTAGGGAAGAACTAATTTCACATAAGTACCTGTGTAGGTAATAGGACCATGTATTTGAAAGGCAAATCAGACAGTCACTTGTTCTGTTATCCCCTAAAATAATCTATGGCTTTTTTTTAATTATTATTCAAGATGTTTTTGAATCAGTTAAATAGATTGGTTAACTAGGAGTGAAAGATTTAATCTGTGTTGCCGCAGTCCAGAAAGAGCTCGTGGGAGAAAGAAGACATGTTTTTCAAAAGCTGGTTAGATTCAAATGGAAGTAGGAGGAACTTTGTGCATAACCACAGAGGAAATAAAGTTAAGAAAGATAAAATGAGAATGATGATGAAATGTAGTTGGACCAGAAAAGGTGTGGAAATTTATATGGGAAAAGGGCAAAAGAGAAATGAGAGCTATCAGGTACACACAAATACTATAGAGGCCTTCAAAACGTATCAAAATATTAACTTTTTTTGCTAAAAAAATATGGAACCCTTGCCAATTTTAGAATAGGAACTAGAAGAAATTTCAGTTTCAATTCTGCCCCCTTTTTTCTGTCATACCCTCAGTACACATAGTAAGTGTTAATTTGTTAGATGAATGAATGAATGAATGAATGAATATCTAATGTTAAATAGAACATGAACGAATGGTTGAATATGTAAATTCTGGTTCCACAATGACAGAACAAGGGATGTGAAGAATCAAACGAGAGAACTTCCTGTTTTAAAGATACAGGTTTCCAGCCAGAGGTAAAACCTTGTGTATAATTTCATGGTGTGAGGTGAAGGTAATGGTACCGATCCCATGGCCCAACATGGTAGACTTGACAAAGGTAGATAGGAAGTACAAATTTAGTACCTCAAGCAGGTACTACAGATTTAAAATTACACAAGAGTCATCTACTCAATCAGCAAATTCAACATAGTGTTTAGCTAGCTATGAGTGTAGGCAATGCTTAAGATTTCTTAAATACTTGAAAATAGCAACATGCTTTTCTCCGCTATTCATGCATCATTCTATCAGCTTTTTACATAGCTGGATAATCAAAACTTTATTTCTTTTTCCAATGTATCTGCAGGGCTTTTGCTAGAACTTTAAAAGGATTTGATTGTTTTCTAGGGTATGTCTAATGGGGCAGTGAATCGCTGTCTTGCTTTTCTTTGTAACTTGTGGTAGTCTCCAGTTAGCCCCAACTTTCTGCAAAAGTGTGTAACTGCCATACATGGTATTTTTAATCTACATTTTTAATTTACATTTATAACATACACATGTATGTTACAGTTTTGTGGTGCTAGAGATGATTACATGGAATTGCTTAATAGGGAAGCAAAGCTAAAAGTCCTTCCTGAGCACACAAAGAGCAAAACAGAAGATGAAAACCCCTGCCCAAGAGTCAGCAAGTGGTGTCTGCATGGCATTCATTTGCAGTTTGCCTCAGAGCTCTCAAATTATACACTCCTTTTATTAGATTGTTATTTTAATGGGACTTTTTAAAGGGCATTTTAATAGCCTCCTTGTTTCAGCAGATATACATTGAAAAGCGTTTGGAATACCTCCCAGTTGCAACATTTTTTGATCTTCACATTTCTTAGAATTCTGACAACCTACCAGGTAACAGTTAGTATGATATTATGCTGACACATTCCAGAGCTGGCAGTTGTTGGATTTGCCAGTGTAGTGTGTTGTCCAAATCCCATGGGTTTGAGATTTATTGCCTCTCCTCTTACCCACCTCTCTCTAGACCCTCACCCTCCTATTTTTAACTCTTTGACTGAATACACCCTGCATGGACTTTTCAGTACATCAGGACTTTCTGCAGTAAATGCTAAACTAACTACAAAACAAGAGTCAGCCACAGAAATCCTTAAGTTATGAGTTTGTATTTTTTTTTTTTTTTTGTAATTTGAAGAATCAAAGATAACCTGTTTAGGGAAAGATAATTGCTCTGTTCTATACATGTACCGCATCAGATGACTTTCAAAACTGCCTCTAGTCACAGGTAGGTCATAAACAATACCTGTGAACCCTCTGAAAACTTAATGCAACAGAATGGCTCTTGTAGTCACCATTCAAGATTCTTTCCTGCAAAATAGAACTTCAAGGATAGAAGGAAACAGAGAGAAAAGAAATCATGAAAATGCTTCAGAAGCTGTCTTTGGTGTGATTTCTAATAAAGGCTATACAAGTGGAGAGCTCCTTTGGCATAGACTTGGATTTAGTTCTGTAGAAAGATACCCTCTTCTGATACCGAAAGCAAATAGCTTTGGGGCTACACCTCTAACTAGTGTCCTGTTGGAAAAGGAGCTACCTAATCTCTGTTTTATTTTTTTACTTTTAGGTTTATATAAGGGACCAGAAAGTTGAAAGAGGGGTATAGTAATTGATCACCAATAAGGCCACCACACTGTAAGGTGCCTCTTGTCCATCTAGAAGCCACGTGCTGATGTGAGTACATACATGAAGACTGAGAGAGGACCCGAGCTCAAGGAAGTCAACACCCCAAAGAGGAGACAGAGACATAAAAAGATACAGTCTGAAACTGAAAATACAGTCACAAATCTGTGCACTAGCCTTTGAGGAAGGGCTTCAAATGCATCCAAGATGACTTGGGTAAGGGGCTACCTCCAGAGTTGAATTGTTAACAATAGGGCATGAGGCAGTCATTAGAGAATTCATCTTGTTTTGTAAGAAACCATGAGGAAAGCAAGAGTAAATGCATCCTGCCTAAAAGGCCCCAGTGGGTGTGGGAATTCTTCACACAGTACAGTGTTCTGTTTTATAAAGAGTATGAGTTGGTTGTGGACAAGGAGAAAGAGTGCCAAAGAAATCAGGCAGCAATTAATACAGAGGGCTTGGAGTTTACCATGCAAATCTGTGCTGCCTGCCATATTCTACCGCTAGCCAGAGGTAGCTATTTACATTCAAATTGAGTAATGTCCTATAAATATGTAGTTCTTTGATGCTACTGTGACATTTCATGGGCTGAATGGTCACGTGAAGTCAGTGGCAACAAGGGAAAGCAAAGGTTATAGAACGTTCTGTCCGCACACGAAGTTCTACTGAGGAATCCTGAACCTCTGAAAAGCTTCCTACAGGAGAATTAGGGATAGGTCTTAGATTTCTTGCTGTTAGCTCTGCAAGAGAAATTCAAAGCACTAACACTAATGATGAGAGCCCATATAGTAACACTGTTTATTGGTCCATAGTGGTTCTATGCTAGTGGAACAAAACAGACACCTAAAAACACAGCAGGATATGTAATACATCAGGAAGTGAGGGGGTAGTTATTGGTCACAACAACAAATAGACTTTTTTTTGGAAAGGTCCTACTAAGTAGGTTTGGAAAAAGATCTGAAAGGGGTGAAAGTATGATATAGATATCTAGGAAATAACATACAAAGAACAAAAATGCATGAATATTGCAGTTTATGTAAGGCATAATATTTACTGTGTATGTGTGTGTGTGTGTGTGTGTGTGTGTGTGAGAGAGAGAGAGAGAGAGAGAGAGAGAGAGAGAGAGAGAGAGTTTTTTCAAGGAGTTGGCTCCTGGAGTTACAATTACATACATATGCACATAGTAGGCGAGCAGCCTGGCAAGTGGGCAACACAGCCAGGCATTGATGCAGCAGTCCTGAGACAGCACTTCCTCGGTGGGCACCCTCGATCAATGCTCTTTCCCATTGCTTGGGCAAAATACCTGATACCTACAACTTAAGGGAAAAGAGGTTTATTCTCAGCTCACCATTTCAGAGCTTTCAGTAGAGGGCTGACTGCACCAATGGAAAGAGATGCTGCAGCAAAGCTGCTACTTGGTTTCAACCAAGAACCCAAACACGGGGGAGGAGGGCCAGAGAGGAAAGGAACAAAAATAGTGCCCAAGGTCAACCGTCCATGACCCACCCAGACACACCCAGAATTTGCTTTTTTTAATCTCCTAAACATCTCTCAAGCCAAACAAATTGACAATCAAGATAAACGACCACACTCCGTTTTTGCTCTTAAGACCTTGAGCTAACTGGATGAGGCCACCCACATTCACAGTCTCCTTTACTCAAAGTGGCTTGATTGTGTATGACGACCACGTCTACAAAACACCTGCATGGCAACATCTAGATGAATGTGTGATTCAGAAACTACTAGTTACAGGCTAGCCAAGCTGGCGAATAAAACTAACCATCACACTCATCTAATCCTGGTTTTTCAGATAAGATAATTAGGGTTTATAAGGAGTAAAACTCTGGTGCAAACTTATGAAGGGGAAAGAGAAAGACCTTTAACAACTCTCTAAGGTTTTCACAGCTAATCTAGTGTTCTTTTTGCAGCCAGCCTACTTAAACTAAACTAATTTAGGCTGCATACAACTTCTGCCTTGTCACAGTGTCTTTAGGATTAAAACAGAATAGACTTAGAATGGTTTACTTTATGAAGTTCACAACTGAAATCTGTTTTTGAACAGATTTGAAACTGCCTTTAGAATTGTTTTCATCCTATTATTTTTCTTTGTATAGAATTACACTCAAGAAAAAAATAATTTTATTAATAAACTGAAAGGAAAAGAACAACCAATGAGCCCATCAGAATGATTTTAAAGGGGTAAAAGAAATATAATTTTGTCCAACATTCTTTTTTTACAACTACGTTAGCATAAATTAATCTGACCACCCATGTAGTTCCTTGGGATTTCACTGTCAGTATTCAAAATGCCACTTCTCAAACGTAACAAGGAAAACAGACTAATTAAGAGAAGTCAGACTGGAGGAAATCTTTTACTCACAATGGAATTTTAAATCAGTTTAAGCACAAAGCCATTATTAGATATGAATTCAGGACACTATATTACCTATACAAATACTAAGTTAGAATTTCTACTTGGCAATCACATTTCATGAAATAGTGACATTGCCACACTTCCATTTCTTTCTGTTGCAGGTGGCTTCATTGCGACAAAACCTTTTGAATCATCTAACAAGGATGTGCAAAACACCTCATGTTCGATACCATCTAATTTGATTGAGATGCAGACCTATAAAGATTTCTTCATTTTGATGATGACAATGTAATTTACCCTGGCTGCATGAAACAGGCTTTAATGGTAAATATTCGTGCTTGATCTAGAGCTGAGAACATTCATGACTGTCACAATCTAACATGCTATGTATACCTCACTATTAAAGTATGAAGCGTTGCATACTTAAGGGGATTTTTCTTTGTTAGTCAAGACTTCATAAGTATATTTAGGCTATTAATATGATTGTACAGTTTCCCCTTTTTCTTCCTTAGAATTAATAATTTTGAATGTTGAATTTTACTTCTTTAAATAAAATAACTGTTTATCCTTTTCTGTATTTTTAATGCTTTAAAGGGTTCTGTGACATAATAGAACTGTGTCATCAATCTTCACAAGTTATTTTGGTCTTTATGCTTTGTTCTTCTTATTTCAATCTTTTGTGTTTTTATACCA
>NW_004524803.1:3016345-3031037 GCF_000260255.1 Octodon degus | reverse complement strand
CTGCTCTGAAAACCTGAGTCAAAATTGAACTACAAATATCATGGGATGTAGAGACTGCAATCGAATTGCCTCTGAGTAACAACGGTATGGAAAGAGGTACTGAGAGTCGAGCTTGCCTCTTCTCTAGGAGCACCAGCATCTGTTATTTGTACAGTTTTGCATATAGTTCTTCTAAACCGGCATCCTTGACTACTGCTGTTATCTAGGCAACCAATGGACACTGAAACAAATCCCTGCTCTGAATATAAAGCTGTGTGTAAATTTTTTTTCTTCTTTCAAGCTGTGTTAGGTATTTTGCTCCAGCAATAGAAAAACTGACTATTATAAAAACTTTATTTTCCTTATGGAGTTACTTTGTTAACTAAAAGTCTATAATTCTTCATTTGCATAGTGCCATTGCTTCTCTACTATTGGCACTGATAAAAGTACTACAGCACACTTCACCTTTGTTCCCTTTCCTCCCTCTCATCTTCATCTCTCGATTATCTTGAACCTCTCAGTCCCATCCTCCACGCCTCATATTTTGTTTCTGATAATGTATAATTTTCCCAATGCTTCTTCTACTTTGCCTTTGCTGTGGGCAGCATTTTGATGGCAAATGATCTTTCTGTGATAATTGCTTTATCCCACTTAAGGTCCCCTTTTGTTCCTAGTATACTCATGTACTGTCTTTGTGACTGTCCCCATTTGTAGGAGACTTTGTTGTCAAGGAGTTGAAGTATTTTGCTATGAAATAAGGTATTTTCATGAGAGTTCTTCCAGGTCGCCACGAATCAGCACTGTAGGGAAGTCTCTCACTCATCCCTTAACCTCTGCAAACGTGTATTGTCTCTGTCGCATTTAGACTTCTCATTTGGATGAAGCAGGACCCAGGGACACTCCTGGCATTGGAAGGAAGAGTACCCCCTTCCAGGCATATCAGAGATTGTTACTTACAAGACAGATGCTCCCTTACTTAGGAAAAGTATATCCTGCCAACCTTTCCTGAGATTAGCATCCTTACTGTATTATTTTGTATCGTACTTACAGTACTTCCTTAATATGAGCTTTTTATGTTTTTGACCAAACACATTTTTGAAATCTTTAACTTTCTGAGTATTTTCCCACCCTACCTACTAATTTTTTTCTATTCTTCAAATATATTTATAAATATTCAATAGTATTTGTATTTGTCCTACTGGGAAATAGTTATTTATACTTGTTAGCTATATAATTATTTGATTTAATTCAGTTTCCTTGTATATTTTTTGTCTTAGATGAAGGCTTTTAATAAAATGCTAGCAAATTAAGAGTAAACATTCATTGGCAAAACCTCCTCTACCTTCCCAATATTCTAACAAGAACTTTGTATTTCTGTTTTGTCTAAGTAATTATGATTAGACAATAACATACTTTTCTTTCTTTTTCAATCCATATATATATTCTAAGAATTTCTGATCATATTGGATATGGCATCTGATAGAAACTGAGATTTATAAATGAGCTTTTGAAAAGTTATTGTTTTATTGATAAAAGTAGATTGTTCAAACAAGTGTTTCTAAATATTTATAAACTAAAACTTAGTATATAGAACTCTTTGAGTTTTCTTTCTGTTAAGTATTGTGCTATGTGGTTCCAATATTTAGTGTTCTGCTATACTGTACTATTTTCCTTTTATTAATTTTAGAAAAATATTTCTGAAATGAATACATAACATGAGAATAATAGATTGCACATCGTAAAAAATTTACAAACGTAAATGAATATAACAATAAAAGTTGTCTAAAATAAACATGAAGAAGAAAGAGTTTACAGGTCAGTCATAGGACTGAAAAAACAGATGTAGTCTCATTGAATTTTATACTTAGCAAACATGCCTTTGAAAACTAAAAGTATTTTCCAGTTATACAGACTTCAAATATTCTAATACCTCCAGACATAGCATATAGAAAATAACAACGACTATAATCCAGAAGGCAAGAGAAGTTGTTGTATAGTCCTGGATAAAGAGTAAAGAGTTCTCAAAATGGTAGTTATGCAAACTACGTAAAATATAATTATATTAGACGAACTCATTTAAAAGGTCGTTGAAGATTTCCATACAACAGTATCAATCGTATGTCAGGTTATATACATATTTTTTCATGTGTGTGTGTGTGTGTGTGTGCATAAAAGACAAAGAAAAATTAATATAAAGTCAATGGAAAATGGAAATACTTCCTACTATTAGGAGAAAACATCACACCAGGTCTTATAATTAGGTTGCATGTCAAAGAAACAGTATAAATCATAAAACAAAAATAAAATTAGAAAATAATCAGAAAATTAAATATTAATTTAAAATTAAATTAAACATTTCAAAATAATATTCAAAAATTACATTTAAATTGTGAGTCCAACTAAGAGGCCAGAATATATGTACAAGTCTGTGATCAATTCAGAGTGCTCGCATAGCATTTGTTTTTTTTGTTTTTTTTAAATCTTAACAGTTAACTTTATTTAACAAAATCGCATAGCATTTGATTAGGTTAGCATATACAAAAATATCAACTAAGAAGAAGTTTTCATGGTAGTAAAGAATTACTAAGAATAAAACATAACAAAAATACTGGAGCCAGGGAGATGGCTCAGTAGAATAAGTGCTTGCCTGGCAAGCACAAGGGCCTGAGTTCAATCCCCAGTTCAAAAAAAAAAAAAAAAAACAATGAAAGACGAAAATACTGGAATGGCATATATGTGACCAATACTTCTAACAGTTTGGGGATAGGATATCACACGAAGTCCTAGTAAGTTGTGGACATGGACAGTGCCCACAATGCTTGCTGGTGGCCAGTTGTCACTTGTGGGATGGAGCTAATGTTATTTCCTTGATATCTACCCTGTAGATCCAGATAGAATCATGACCCATAGGGTTCAGGAGAAGTCCATTTGTAGAGTATGCTGATGGAGATATTTTGCTGCTGTATACAAAAGAATAATTGAAAGACTGCTGTATACAAAAGAATAATGGTATACCTCTTTTTCTTCTGTGTCTAACTGTTTGTTCTATTTGGTGGGTCCTTTCTGTTCTCATTCATTGAGTTGTGGTTATTTTGATCCTTCTCTAGAATATCATTCTGTGTAGGGTTGGCTTTGTTGTCATGAAATTCTTTAGTTGTTCTTTGTCATGGAAGTATTTCACTTCTCAATTAAACTTGAAAGAGAGTTTTGCAGGGTATATCAGTCTGGGTTGGAGTTTGTTTTCTTGCAAGACTTAAAGTACTTTGCTCCATGCTCTTCTTGATTTGATGGCTTGTGAAGAGAAATCTTCCATTATTCTGATGGGTTTTTCTTTAAATCTGATCTGCTTCTTTTCTCTAGCATCCTTTAGTATACTGTTCCCGTGCTGAATTTCTGAGCTCTTGATTATTATATGTGTGGGTATGGTTTTAATTGGGTTGACGTTGTCTGGAGTTCTACATGCTTCGGTTACCTGAATGTCAGATTGTTTCCCCATATTTGGGAAATTTTCCATTATTACTTCTGCCCATTTTCTTTTTATACCTTTTGCATTGACTCCTTTCTCATTAATGTCTATTAGTCTTATGTTGTTCATGTTTACATCATCTTGGAGATGTTGAATTATTTTTTCCTGTATACTAGATTTTTTTTTTCTTTTTCTTTTTTTCTCTCTTTTTTGTGTACTTTAGGGAAGGGTCTACAGGGTGTTCAGGGTCTCACTACTAGGTCGGACTCATAGTGATCCTCCTGTTTACAGCCTCCCAAGAGCTGGAATGACAGGCATGTACCACCACGCCCAGTCTCAATCACTGGCTCAGTATGCCCCGGAGGCAGGACCAGCACAGCAGGCCCAGGGATTAAGCCCCCAGCCCCTGCACCTGCTTGCAGGTGCTTTAATCCACTGAGCTGTTTGGCCAGCCCTTGGAGTCCATTCTACACAGATTTAATTATTGATTCTTTGTGATACAGTCACCAACTATCTATCTAAATGATCTGTTTCATTGTTAGTCTTCAAAAATAAATCTTTTTAGTAATTTCTAATGATGAAATTCACCATCTCAAGGCATAGTTTATGAACAAAACAATCTTTTTTATATATTATGCTTTCTTGGTGTGAACATCAAGTGTTGTATTATGTTGTGATACCATGGTACCCTTTAGACATTTGTACTCAAACTAAGATTGTGTGATGTTTCATCTAAGAATTAATTTATGTCCAAGAACATTTGAAAAACATCACCAATTTTACTCTTTTCTTGGGGATTCACAATGAATATGAACATATAAACCAGAAACATAAATTATACACTAAACAAATTTGTACAGTGTCATTCAACCCAGTGTTTTCAACTTTTTATTTTGTCGAATTTTGCCTAATAATTATCAGCAGATCACTAAAATGACTGCCATGCCCTCTGTGTTCTAAGCACCGTGTTTCCTTTGGCTACTCTGACTCCTTCATCACTCTTTTCTGTAATGCCAATTAATCCTCAGATAAGTAGTCATAGCAAGGAGTTTCTCTAGCTGGCACAAGACAAATGCTGAGAATTAGAGCAAAGATGCTGTACTTGTATTAAGTCAGACCCACCGCAGAGCTTTCCACCCCTTCGTGTTGCAGGAGCTGGTGAGTTAGGTCGAGGAAATGGAGGAGCTGGACAGAGCTGTCCAGGACTTCTGAAGAGAAGCAGTCTCTGCAGCCTGCTGCCCATGGAAAATGGGTCATCTCACCCCAGAGGCGTGGCCCTGGTGGCACTTCAGAGACACTGTGGTGAAGGAACAGACCTCTCATTCATCCGAGGGAAGATAGTGTTTTTCCTTTCCTGTGATAGAGTCCCAGCAGCCTTTATGGTTAGGCGTGACTTCCTGAGGGATTTTCTCTGGATTCACAGAAGGCTCCCTGAGTTCCAGGGAAAGCCTGACTCACCCACAGTGCTGTCAGGGTGGGGTTGGTATGATTTGGATGCCGCTTCCACTTGGCCAACATCACAGGACAGTAATTTTTAGTCTAAAAGCATCTGCCTCTGGGAGAAATGGAAGAACCTGATGGGGAAGAGGCCCCATAGAGGTGCTGACAAGGATAGTTAAAACTCCTCTCTTGCTGGTGACACAGGAGGGACCTCAGAAAATAATTTTTCCCTGTACAACATCCTATCTCCTTACAGCAGCCTCTCCAATAAGTTCACATTACCAGATATCCTAATAACTTTTACCTATACAAAATTCTCCTTGTCTTAGACAATGGGATCTACTCCTGGAGCTGGACTTTCAAATTTGCATTTTGGTCCTTAATTCCTACACAAAAGGACTAAAGCTTTCTTCCAATATCATAGCTTGTATTCCTCCTTATCACTTGGGTCCTAAGAATAATCTTGCCCTATTTACTGGCTCTGCCCACACAAAGAGGTCCGTAAATTCTCACACACTGTCACTCATGTGCCAACATAAACACGAGCATAATTTCTGTAAACAAGCAGAGTGATGGAGTTGTCTGTCTGATAAGTACCCCCAAGGAAGCCAAGGGTTTGTTTGCCATTCTTTAAAGCAAACAGTAGCCAGACATCAGATAAAGAGACCATAAGAGGTTGACCCTGAGGTTGGCCAAGGAAGTAAGTTGGTGTGCCCTGGAGCAAAGGGAAAAAGACACAGAATAGAGCCAGTTTCCCAAGACATTTAGGTCCAGGAATGACTCTTTACAGACCCAGTGACTTCAAGCAATCTGCATACTCTCTTCTCTTCAGCTTCCTGTGAATCAGGAAGGCAGCATGCTGGCGTCACGGGAATTCCATGAAGATTAAATGGAACAGTGTATGTGTAATGCGTCTGTCTGCCTTTATGCCCAGGAAATATCAAGAATTATGGCAAAATGATGGTTTATCACGAGTCACTGAAACCTCAGAAACTCAGTTTCTGTGAGATTTCAGGGAAAGTGCTCATAAATGTCCTAAAGTGTTCCCCAAATATTTTTTTAATTTTATTTTATTGAGAAGCAAATATCAATGAGACAGTTTCAAAGTTGATTAATAGGACATTTTCAATAATTAACACCTTATACATTGTTATCTTCTTAGAGGTTATCCATAGTACAAGAAGCAGACAGGATATCCTGTCCAAACACTATTACTACAAATCTTTCTTCTCATTGAATTAAGCAAAAGTAGCTGTATGTCTGTCCTAACTATTCTGTATATACAAATACAAAATGGTCTTTCCTTTGGGCCCCTTTTCCCCAAATAATTTTTTAAAGCCCACAAAATAATTGAAAGCATTGTCCCTGTGGCAAATGACAGTTTATGCGGGCAGGTTGTTATTTCTACAATTACAAAGATAGATAACAGTTTCCAAATTGTCAACCATTCCACTCTTGATTACAATGTGACCATTAGTTTTTACTTATTTAAATATTACCCATCTTTCTTTATTTAAATACTATCCTTTCTTCTTCTCACAGGGAATATAAACATTGTGTACACACACATATTAATAAGTTACAATGATTTCTTTAATTTTTTTTACAGGGAAGCAGGGCTGGGGATATAGCTCAGCACTATAGCACCTACTTAGAAAGCACAAGGTCCTGAGTTGGATTTTTGTATCAAAAGAAAGGGGGAGGAAGGGGGACCAAAAGATGGAGAAAGGTGGGAGGGAGGAGAAGGGAATGGAATGTAAAAAGAATTAAATATGTTATGTATGTGTGCCAACCTCAAGGCGTGTAATCATTACACACTGCAAACTTGTGCTAATAAGAAATAAAAATTGAAGAGAACAAGAAAGACAGCTCAACTCAGCTTCACCTCCCCTGAATACCTAGTGGATCCCTTACTTAGTACCTGAAGAGTTTCCATGCTCCAAGTGTGTTCTTCAGCTCATCGTAGCCATTAGAAATCTCTGCTTTTATCCTTTCTTCAATGGCCCGTGCAAACCTTTATGTGTACTTCCTAGTCAGTGAATCCTTGTCACCCATAATGACTTGCGTCAAGATGTGCTTCCGTGTGGAATACGATGAGCTGCTATGTAAGTTCCCATGATGTCCTCTGCCATGTCCTCTGTACTCTGACACATCCTGAAAAGCATAAGTGCTTTATAAGTGACGGAGATGAAGATTAAAGAAAACACAATGGGAAAAATATTCTACCAACAAGTGGACATATTAGGCAGGTGACAACATGAGAAAATATTTAGAAAAATGGTCTCCATTTGGAAAAAAAAAGACCCTCTCTGCATTTATTTTATGTGAAACTATAGTTCTCAAACATGTATGACTTCACTGTCCTCTGAAACAATGTGCTTTCATCAGGAGACTCAAGCCTGAGCTCGATGCATCACCGCCCCCCTTCCATCCTGCAGGAGAATGAAGTTCAAGCCCAAGTTTCATTCCTTCTCCTGTTATGGTCCCACATGGAGCGCACTGAACACCACTGAACAGAATGTTTACAGCAGTCTCTCGGCACCACCCATGATAAACAGAAAAAGAAAAGGAAGACTCTTAAAGTCAAAAAGGGACCTAGCCAACATGGCAAGCAAATTATCTTTTGTGGGGATAGGGTTGGGAGACAGAGGGAATATGTTTGTACAAAACAACCACAAAGTGCCACGGAGCTATTGATGGATACTCTTGTTTCTGAAACCTCTGCTTTTTTAAAGAAACTGTAGTAGCAGCACTGAGTAACTCATTTGGTGCAGATCTGTCTTTCAAATATTTTATGCAAAAAAATGATATGCACAATTAACAAGACAGAAACTAAACATATATTTTTTACTTAAACACAGAGCAAATTGGAACTTACAACTCCATACAACTATGGGAGCAAGAGACAAATATGCCTATTAGAAGCTAACTAAAGCTGCTGGATGGGTGAGATCAAATCCTAGGCAGGGTACAAAGGCAAATAAAAATATAGGTCTCTGTGAGTGGAGGTGAATCCCTCCTGGAAAATCAAACCATTGCTATTTTTCTCCCACAAAGAGTCATTTCTCCTTAAACTTTATTTTTATTTTTTTAGATTATTTTTATTGTGTTTTGTATATTTATAGTGTTCATATTTATCATAGGTAATTTGTACCTTTACATGATATGTTTGATTTTCTCCCCATCCCTTTACCCTCCCTTTAATCCCTTTTCCCTCCTTATTTACAGAAGTTTTGTCCCCATATTTTCCTTCAATTCTTTGTTTTTTTCCCCTTCTTTCCCCTCTCTTATTTCCCTTCCCACTTGAACATTTTCCAATATCTATTATACATTTTGGTTCATATTGACCCTTCATTTTTTTATACTTGTTTATTTATTTTTTTTCCTCTTTTTTCTACATTCTTTTTTATTGAGAAACAAATAGCAATGAGATAGTCTCAAAACTGATCAATAGGATGGCTTCAACAATTAATACATTGTACATTGTTATCTTCTCAGTGGTCATCCATAATACAAGATGCAGACAGGACAACCTGTCCAAATTAATACAAATCCTTCTTCTCATCCAATCAAGTGAAAGTAGCTGTATATCTATCCCAACTAATCTGCACACACAGACACAAAATGGTCCTTCCTCTGCATCCTCTTCCTTTGCTTAGTCCTGTCAGAGATGGGTACTCCATTGGCATCCAAATACTATAGGTGCATGAATTCAGCAAAACAATCCAACACAGTCCAGCAGTCCACAGTATCAGTGGGCCATCCACAGAAGTTGTTGACTTGAGCCTTTCACAGCTCAGCATATCAACATGGCTTTACTGTGTATACCTTGCCTTCATACTTTTCTGCTGGATGGCCAAGACCAAGATAAAGCAAGACCTATATAACAAGAAATGCAACTTTTGTATCTGATAAGGTCAGTCAAGTACCCTCAAGATCCATCCTGCAACCCTGCACCGCAGTCTGCAGATCCTTTGTCAGTGTTAGCCACACCCATGAGTCATGGCCATTGCCTGACCAATCTGCTCCCTGTGAAAGCCTGAGAGAATGTTTTCTCTCCATGTGATTCTCCATAGGTACACTCTACGTCATCGACCACATTGCTCTGTGGCCCTACAATCTCCCTGATCAGAAAACTTGGGACACAACTTAGTTACATGATGTCACAGTACAGGTTCTCCTATGTCCTGAGTCTTCACTGACCTTGAAAGGCTAGGGTCAAAATGTTGGCTGTCCTTGTAGCCCTTCCATTTCTCTAAATTTTATAATATATTCTTAACAGAAATTTAGAGTGCTGACTAATAGCTGCTTTTCTGGCCAATGTATTGTTATGAAACCCAAACACAGAATTAGAAAAATAAATGAACTGATATGGATCATGTTGTGAATTAATAAAGCAAGCAGTGGTGTGCACACTAAAGCATAGGAGACCACACCAACTCCTAGAAAGAGTAAGGAACTTTCAGCCCCAAATATTATCTGGAACATCAGGGATCAGAACAGCTGCACCTCTCAAATGATGTTGCAGAATGTTGGGTCTATATGATGCTACAAATGATGGTGCCATTGTCAAACTTTCCATTCTTTTTGCTAATGAACAAATTTGTACATAAAACATACACACACACACACACACACACACACACGCATGCACACACACACACACACACACTAATCAAGCTCAAAGCAAGAACTTACTAAATGCATTTTAATAAAATTTATAGTGTATGTTCTAGGATTGATTGCAGTTAGTTCTGCACCATATTTCTGCTTTGTTTTCCCTCCAGAATGTGTTTCAAAATCACTCATTTCACCAAAGCACATAAATATATACATTGAAATACACATAATAGAGAATGTACATGGGGAGATAATGTAAAGAAATACTACTTATGTCCTTTATTGGTAAGATTCATGACACCCATTACTATATAATAGGCTTTAATAGTCCTATGAAAGCAAAAAAGTGTAGCTCAGTATTTCTAAAAGTTTTATTACGAAAAACCCTCTTTTTATTAAATGGGATATCCATGAAGCACAGAGCTCGTATTGGGGATTTATAGGTACAGAAAAATATTTAATCACATATATTAAGTGAAAAAAGGCACACACATACACACACAAAAAAATAGAAAACAAAAGTCACAAAAGAGTACATATATATGATCCTAGTTTCAGAAGGTAATCAACATACAGATTAGCCTTGGTTTTCCATAATACAAAGTTTTGTCAGAAAATAACTAGTTATTGATAAAATTTTTAGACACTTAATATTGTTTTATTTGGCAGGAAAGGAAGGTAATAGAGTAGAACCCATTTTCTAAAGTTTCCAAGTGTTCAGCTCTCCATTAGGGTTATAATTGGAGACAAACACCTTCAGTGAGTGACGGCCCTGTCTTGCTATGCCAGGTGTTGAAATTTGATTACTAAATGTCATGTGAAGTGCCCCAGGCTCCTAGTTCTACTCCTAATTGGTGCACCTGAAAATATCCACTGAACTGAGATTTGAATCACCTGCATAATTAGCACAGCCTAAAACAAGAACTGAATGTAAAGCAAAGTACTACTATGCTTTTCCTTCCCAAAGCTGACTCTAAGCAGTTGACCAATACTATTCAATCTTGTTTGAAACTTTCTTTCCTTCTCGTGTGAATAAACTTGTTTTTTTCCTTGCTATTGCATCTTAAGAAATCAGAATTTAGAGACAGTTTCCTGTCGCAGAGGAAAACCTCAGGGGTTGACAAACATGACAGGCCCTATGGCTTCCACTGTAACAGCGCTCGTAATTCAACAGGTAGCGCTGGATAAATGCAAGGATCAGGATTCACTCATGTTAGCTGTGTAGGGATGTGGCTCTGAAGCCCAGGCAGTCAGGGTGGTAAGAAGTGTTGGACAGTTGGAGAATAATGTAGTACAGAGGAGGCTGGACAGGCAGTATAAATAAATCAACCAAGAAATGTGTGCGTGTGCCTGTGTTAGGCACTCATAAAAAATACCAAAAGAGGAGGTATATGACCAGAGGGCTCACACTTGTGAAGAAAGCTTGCTTTCTGGTTGGCTAAACAACATACCTAGAGGGAAAATTTAAAAAAATAAAAATAAAAACAGCATATAATTTTGTTCTGACTGACTGGCACAGAGCCTGGAAAATAGGCACTTAATAGGTGTTTATTGAATTTAATTAGATCTATAAGCCATCAGAGGGCTAGACAGACTCTCAGAGTCACACAGAATATGAGGATTCCTAATAACAGACAGTAACAATGGCATAGAGAGTGAAATGAAATTGTGGGCCAAGCTGGGAGAAGGCAATAAGAGAAGTTTATAAACACAAAAGCAATAGTTACATCTAAGTGGAAAAGTGTTTTAGATCTACTTTCAGGTTCTAAGAAGTTAAATAATAAACAAAATAAGTCCTAAGACCTATGATTTCTACTCAGATCAGAAGAGAGGACATTTGAAAGAGGCAATCTAACAATGAGTCTATTTTAGTGTTTGTCCTCCAGCTAGCATGACCATAGCCTTTCGAAACAATTGTCACCATTTGATGTCTAAGTCATGTGAAAGGCTGAAGAGAACCACATTAGGAAAACAATTCATTTACTCACAAAGTCTAGTTGGATATTTGGCCACTCCAAAAAATGAATTATGGTGGTTCTAATATATTTTTAGCCATGCATTATAATAAAAAGACATGTAAAATGTTATTTGCTATACTTTATTAACTCTAGTCCAATAAAGATGTGTGAACGCACAGGTGTGTTTGATAATGTGAGCTTCCTATATGACACAGGGAAGGCAGTGACATAGACAAGCATTGTTATAAGCTCTGAGTGTAATCATCTGAACAGGTTGAACAGACACCATCACTTCGGTGTCATTCACAGAAAGGAGGTGATCATAAGGGAAGGTTTTTATTTCTAGGTACGTATTCCAGATGGCCCTTCTGTCCACATGAGGTGAACCTTCTCCAAATGACCTTTCATTGCTGATGACCACATGGCAAATTTCTTTTTTTTAATTTTATTGAGAAACAAATAGCAATGAGACAGTTTCAAAAGCGGTTAGTAGGACAGTTTCAATAATTCATGCAT
Organism: Octodon degus; assembly: GCF_000260255.1. Classification (NCBI taxonomy): domain Eukaryota; kingdom Metazoa; phylum Chordata; class Mammalia; order Rodentia; family Octodontidae; genus Octodon; species Octodon degus. Next base: position 3,019,058 of record NW_004524803.1, on the reverse strand, counting down.
CGCATATTGTTGTCTTAGTGGTTATTCATAGTACAAGATGCAGACATGGTATCCTGTCCACAAACACTATTAATATAAATCTTTCTATTCATTGAATTAAGAGAAAGTAACTGTATATCTATAGGACACTTGACAAATTTCTAATGAGTCTAACAGTGTTAGTTTTGGTTGTATGATCAGAGCCCGCTGCCCATAAGCTTACTGGTTAAATAGCAGTGTTCCACTCAACTTCTTGGCTGTCCACGGCAGTGCATGTTGTACACACATCAGAGATGAGTGAAAGCCATCATCGCTTGATATGTAACTCTTAGATCTCCATCACAAAATCTCAACATTTCCAGACAATAAACCAAAATTCAGCTTTATCACTAGTTATATAAGTTACATTTCAACTGTATGTATTTGTACAATGTCAGACATAGCAAAGTCACTTCTTCCTTCACACATTTGTCTTCCCTGCTGGTTGGGGGAAACTGGACCCTGCAAAGCAGGACCTACACAATGTGGGTGGTGCCAGCACAATGGCAAAAGTATGTGTTCATGGAGTTTTTGCTGCAGACTATTCTTTATAGTGAAGATAGGGCAGGCACACTGAACCATGGTTTGTGTAGACTGAATTGCTAATTAGTCTTGGAATATTACAAACTCAAAGAAAAATCTGCACTTTAGAAGAAGTAAAGAAAGAAAAAAACTTGCTTATAGTTTATACTACAATTTTCTTAGATTAATAAGTTACTTACCTTCTCTTTCTACTTGGAATATTTGAGAGAGCATAATACAGGCCTTTGGAACTCCAGAATTATTTCTACGCACAAAGTTTCACCACTTGCTTACTTTCATAAAAACATTTTTACTCCTGAAGTAATTACTCCAGATAAGAAAATTCCCCACTGAAGTTGACCCACTGAACACATTTTGGCAGTGCCTCTTGATGAAAGAATGAGACTCAATATCAGGACTTGTTTTCCTTGCAAAGACAGATACCACCAATGTTACCCTGCATTCGCAATGGAAATCGTCACTTGGGCACTGAATCCAGCCACAGAGGATTTGGCAAAACGGCTGTAACCTCTGCTCTCTCCTCACCAGTGAAAATCCCACCACAGTTTTCCATCTGTTGGTGACCTCCATTCCAGATTACCTCAATGCCCTTTGCTCAGAGTTATGGTTAAGGACCTCCCAGAAGCTCCAGCTGTTGGTACAGAATGCATCAGTTGTCTAGTATTAACAGTCAAAGGCTGACATGACTGAGTGTCTCTGAATCTCCAGGGGCCATGTGGCCAGTTGTCCCAAGCCCTTTCATCAGCCAGTCACTGAATTTTTCTGGAAATATGCTAAGCCCGTTCATATTTTGCAACTTGTGAACCTCCACAGAAGATGAGCAACTATAGACAAAGAAGTTGACTGGATACACATACACTCTTGAGAATGTACAGGTGTACATGGGTATGTGGGTGAGCTCTGCATACCTTTAGCTCTGCACAATGAATTAGACAGAAGAGAGCAGAAGGAAAGCATGGCTCTCTCAAAGATGAGTCATGGTATGCATATGTCTGCCACCTAGAAGCTAGGGATTCTACAGTAAGATGGCCTTTTCATCCATGTCCTATCAGCAAACTACTAAGATTTTGAGTAAAATAAGTATGACATATCAATTTCCAGCAGACTTTGTAACTAGATTTTGCTTCTTTCTGGTCTGCAATGACATCCAAGATTATCACCTAGTGTCCCAGGTCTATTAACTATAGAAATATGATTTAAAAAAATAGTAAGCCAAAATGTCCTTCTCTTGATATGCCTTACTTCCAAAGTTTGATTTTGTAAAATAATTGCTTGAAAATCAGAGACAGATCCTTCACAGTACCAATTATGTAGAAGGCTTGGAAGTAGTTAGTGGTTATCTGGGTTCATATTCATCCAGAATTTTTGGTTTGGACTACTCAAAAGTTATATAAAACTGGGCATTAGGAAAAAAATTCTATGACAAAAATTGAGCACAATTAAAATAGCATGTTGAGTATACTATGCAAGAGTTTGTTCAAATAATTAACTCAATCATGTGTTATTTTTGTGATTACTTCTATTTCACTCAGAAAAAAATCAGTTATGACTGTTGACAGAAAATAGGAGAATCATAAATCAATGCTAGGACTAAAGAGTCTACAAAGTAGGTAGAGCAATGTATTCAGGTACTGAGGTGAGATCTTCCACTGTCCAAATAGTAAAATGTCATCAGGCATTTTATGTCAATGAATACTCATAAATTAAGAAAATTAAATGACTTGAAAACATGCATGGTTTTAGCATAATTAATATGATTAATCCAGACAACGTACAATACTGTAGGTATTAAAATAACTCATTATAGTAAAAGTTACAATCCATTGTTCAACAGTGGACTGAGCCATTCATGAATTCATAATGTGATGGCATTGTTGGTAAATATTCAAGGTGGGGTCTAATTGAAGTGTATTTGGGAAGAATTTCTTGTCCCTGTTCCCTTCCTCTCAGGCTTTTTCTTTCTCTTCCTCTTTTTTGGTTGCCATGGGAAGAGCAGTTTTCCTTCACTGCTCCATTCTTTCTCTCCATAAGCATAAAAGAAGTAGATCAGCCAACCATGGACTAACACCTCAGAAACCGGGAGTCAAAACAAATCTTTTCTCTTTGAATTGATCATTGGATTCTTGTTGGACCTCTTCAAGCTAGAGGACTC